>NC_083322.1:104050532-104289732 GCF_963455315.2 Globicephala melas | reverse complement strand
GGTCTCTTTTCACTTTCCAGTCTTTTGAGCAAGGATACTCTCTGTATGATGCACAGAGCTTCCTAATACTGGATTAGGTTTTAGGTTTTGAAACTCAGGGTAAAGGCTTTGGAAACAAAGTGTCTAGTCCTGGTCTTGAGATGCTGGGAGGCCATGTGGTCAAGCAGGATTTTCAGCTACAAAGTGTCAGCTTTGCTTGGAATCCACTGAGGGCTTTTAAAGATTAATGAGGATAATGTTAAGAATTCACAAGGGCAGTGCAGCATGACAGGTGTCCTTCTGTTCAAAGGTAACCTAATTTTTCTTAAAATATTTTCAGGTTAACAAAGAGACATAAATCTTGAAGAAATTTTTATTTTTGATCTATTTTTTAACTATAAAGAGAACAGGGACCGGCTGACAAAATTTCAATCTCCATAACGTTTTCATCATGATGTACTGGAGTCTCAAGCCTGATTGAAATCTCATCTCCACCATGTATTGGCTTGATGCTTTGAGGTCAGGTCCTTAAAGATTTGAGCCTTAGCTTCTCATGAGTGAATTAGGTGTAGTAATTCTGACCCTGCAACCATGCCGGGTTTTGTACATCTGTGTTTCTAAGCATCTTTCACTGGAGCATCCATTCCACAGGCAGGCCCAAAGTGTCACATAAACCATGAGGGTGTGTGAAAAAGGGTTTGAAGCCCATTTGGAGTTTACCTTAGTGCGGAATTTACTTTCTGGCTCACAAAAAATTATAAAATTGATGTAAATGTTTCCGTATCTTTGAGTGGAATTGGTAACTAGTCAGATGTATAATGTTACAATAACAAATGACCCCAATCTCAGTTTCATTGATGTATCTGTCAAAGCCCCGTGGATATGGGCAAGTGGACTGGGCAGCTATATTCCAAGAGCCAGCTCGGAAATCCAGCTTATTTTCATCTCATGGCAACCTGTGAGTCAATATACATATTTTTTTTCTAGAAGGGAGAAGCCAGAATAAAGAGGTGAGTGCAGGCACAACTCAGAAGTATTCCAGATTTGGTTCCAGACTACTGCAATAAAGAAAACATTGCAATAAGGCGAGTCACAAGAATTTTTGATTTCCCAGTTCACAAAAAAGTTATGTTTACACTATACAGTAGTCTATTAAGTGTGCAATAGCATCACGTCTTAGAGAAAAACAGCGTACGTACGTTAATTGAAGTATGTTTTATTGCTAAAAAAATGCTAACCATCATCTGAGCCTCCAGTGAGTCGGGTAATCTTTTTGCCTTGATGTTGGCAGCTCAAGACTGATCAGGGTGGTGGTTGCTAAAGGTTGGGGTGGCTGTGGAAATTTCCTAGGACAACAACGAAGATGGGCACATCGATTACCCTTTCTTTCACGGATGATTTCTCTGGGGCAGGCAATGCTGTTTGGTAGCATTTCACCCACAGCAGCATTTCTTTCAAAACTAGAGTTAATCCTCTCAGATCCTGCCACTGCTTTATCCACTAAGTTTATGTAATATTCTAAATGTTTTGTTGTCATTTCATCAATCTTAACATCTTCTTCACCAGGAGTAGAATTCATCTCAAGAAACCACTTCTTTGCTCATCCATAAGAAGCAACTCCTCATCCTTCCAGTTTTATCCTGAGATTGCAGCAATTCAATCACATCTTCAGGCCCCACTTCTAATTCTAGCTCTCTTGCTGTTTCCACCACATCTGCAGTGACTTCCTCCACTGAAGTCTTGAACTCCTCAGAGTCATCCAGGAAGGTTGGAATCAACTTCTTCCAAACTTCTGTTACTGTTGATATTTTGACCTGCTTCTATGAATCACAAATGTTCTTGATGGCATCTAAAATGATGAATCCTTTCCAGAAAGTTTTCAATTGACTTTGCACAGATCCACCAGAAGAACCACTCTCTATGGCAGTTATGGTCTTACTAAAGTTATTTCTTAAATAACAAGACTTGACAGTCAAAATTACTGTTTGAGGGACTTCCCTGGTGGCACAGTCATTAAGAATCCACCTGCCAATGCAGGGGACATGGGTTTGAGCCCTGGTCCAGGAAGATCCTACATGCCACAGAGCAACTAAGCCCATGTGCTACAACTACTGAGCCTGCACTCTAGAGCCCACAATCCACAACTACTGAAACCCGCATGTCACAACTACTGAAGTCCACACGCCTAGAGCCCGTGCTCTGCAACAAGAGAAGCCACCGCAATGAGAAGCCCATGCACCTCAACGAAGAGTAGCCCCTGCTTGCCACAACTAGAGAAAGCCCCCGTGCAGCAACAGAGACCAAACGCAGCCAAAAATACATACATACATACATACCGATAGAATTAAAAAAAAAATACTGTTTGATTCATGAGCTGCAGAATGGATGTTGTGTTTGAAGTCACGGAATCAACATTAAGCTCATTGTTCATCTCCATCAGAGCTCTTGAGTGGCTAGGTTCATTGTCAAGAGGCAGTAATATTTTGAAAGGAATTTTTTTTTTTTTCCTCAGAGGTAGGTCTCAAGAATGGGCTTAAAATGTTCAGGAAAACATGTTATAAACAGATGTGCTGTCTTCCAGGCTTTGTTCCATTTAGGGAGCACATGCAGATTAGATTTAGCATAATTCTTAAGGACCTTAGAATTTTTGTAATCCTGAGCATTGGCTTTAACATAAAGTCACCAGCTGCATTAGCCCCTAACAAGAGTCAGCCTGTCTTTTGAAGATTTGAAGCCAGGCAGTGACTTCTCTTCTCTAGCTATGAAAGTGCTACATGGCATCTCCTTCCAGTTTAAGGTTGTTTATCTCCCCTGACAATCTGTTTTACAGTATAGCCACCTTCATGAATGATCTGAGCCAGATCTCCTAGATAACTTGCTACAGCTTCTACATCATCACCTGCTGCTTCACCTTGCACTTTTATGTTACGGAGATGACTTCTTTCCTTAAGCCTCATGAACCAACCTCTGCTGGCTTCACACTTTTCTTATGCAGCTTCCTCACCTCTCTCAGCCTTCACAGAGTAGAAGAGAGTTAGGGCCTTGCTCTGGATAAGACTTTGGCTAAGGGACTGTTGTGGCTGGTTTATCCAGTGTCTATCCAGACACTAAAACAGTCTCTATATCAGCAATAAGGCTGTTTCACTTTCTCATCACTTGTGTGTTCAGGGAAGTAACTTGTTTAGTTTCCATCAAGAACTTTTCCTTTGCATTCACAGCTTGGTGTTTGGTGTAAGAGGCCTTGCTTTTATCCTACTCAGCTTTCTCCATGCCTTCCTGACTATGCTTAGTCATTTCTAGTTTTTTTAATTTAAAGTGGAAGACTCCCTTTCACTTGAACAGTTAGAGGTTACTGTAGGGTAACTGATTGGCCTAGTTTCAATATTGTGTCTTAGGGAATAAGGAGACCTGAGGAGGGGGAGAGAGATGGGGGAATGGCTGGTCAGTGGAGCAGTCAGAACACACACATTTTTTGATTAAGCTCGAAGTCTTACATGGGAGTGGTTTGAGGCACCCCAAAACAATGACTATAGTGACACCAAAGATCACCACAACAAAAATAATAAAAATAGAAAAGTTTGAAATATTGCAAGAATTATCAAAATGTGACACAAACACACAAAGTGAGCAAATGCTTTTGGAAAAATGGTGCCCATAGACTTGCATGATGCAGGCGCGCCACAAACTATCAACCTGTAAAAAAAAAAAAAAAAAAACAATATCTACAAGACACAATATAGCAAAGCACAAAAAAAACGAGGGCTACCTGTACCAGAAATTAAATGCTTCCACACAGAAGGGAGGTACATCATTTCTGCTCCCATTTCATTGGCCAAAGCAAGTCATGTGTCTACTTCAGCATCAGGTAAATGAGCAGATGGGGAAGAGCCAGTGGGCTGAACACTGGTCAGGGAGAGGAATGCCCATCACACTGTAACCTCTGCCGCCTTGCTCTGAAATTCTGCATGCATGTGCAGGCAGAGTGAATAACCAAGAAGAATGCAATCTCATTTGTGATCAGTCAAGACACCTTGCAGCCCAGGCCAGCTCCCTACCAGCTATAACGCATTGGCTACAGATCTGGAAGCTTCTTCCCTGCTCATCTCTCTCCTTTTGGGGTGCACTGCGTTCACACAAGAATCACGCACATCCTGGGAAGCCCTTTGATGGTCCTCAGAGACTAGCTGGCCCTTGGAACTAGGTTGGGAAGATGCACTTTCTTGCTTTCATGATTGAGCCCTGAGGTGGTGAATCCTCACATTTTCAGATGCGGGTTCATTCTCTATGATAGAAGAACCACACTGCATGGTTACATCAGTGTTAAGGATGTCAGAGCAAAGAGTAGAGAGGAGAAAGAGCCCCCGTGTCCCCTGGCATGCAGTTTGAGAGGAAATCAGATGTATCTGAAAGTACTTCATTAAATTTTGTTTAACTTTCTATAAGTTCATATTATTCTTGTTAGTTGAACAAGATCATTCTCTCTGTGAAGCAAAGCACCAAGGCCGATCCCGGTAAAACAGTGCCATGGAGACTGCCCCGTGACATTTGTTCTTGCTGGGAGCTGCCCACTCCACTGTAAACCTTCCATACAACCCTACATGTGGAGGCCCACCCACAGCTTCACCATGTCCTGAACCCTGTCCTGGACTCATTAAAATTATAGTGAGATGCATATTCAGGGCTCTCTTGTAATGGGAACATGAGGAGATGTGAAGAAGCTACTCTCAACGACTCCAAACATGGGATTCACAGTAGGACTTTCACAAAATGATGTCAGTAGTTCTGCATCCTCCATCCATAGTTTGACTGCCAGACCTCTACTCTGCCATCCTTAGTTACCCACCACTTCCTAAAATATTAGATTAGTAAATATACCCAGATCGATATTAGTAAGGGAAACATATAACCCAGGCAAAGTCTTGTGTATCAAAAGGTAACACATAAGATAAAAACTGAAAGTGATTCAGGGAACTCTACTCAATATTTTGTAATAACCTATATGGGAAATAAATCTGAAAAGTAATAGATATACGTGTATGTATAACTGAATCACTTTGCTGTACTCCTGAAACTAACACAGCATTGTATCAATAAATCAACTATACTCCAATATAAAATAAAAATTAAATTAAAAAAGGAAAGTGATTAATGAATATACTGAAATCTAAACTTACTAGTATTCAAATGATGAATATTATAACTACAGCACTCATTTTTACCTTCAGTTTAGTTTTGAAAAATGATAATACCCACTTTTGGAAAAAAAATATAGTCAAATAGATAAACACTCAGTACAGGTAAACTTCAATATTCCTTAAGCATAATAGGCATATTCGTACTTTTGGTCATAAATTTCACTGCTTGGGATTTCTTGTGGGAAAGTACATCACATACACAAAAAAGGAAGTGCAAAGATTACAAGTGTTCAAAAGCTGTGGATAATTTTCTTAAAACATGGTACATTCATACAGAGAAAATTTTTGCAGTTACTTAAAAAAATACTATGACGTAGGAAATATTCACATCTCACAGTCAAGGACAAAGCAAGGATATACTATCACAAATTTGAGCATGGAGTGGTGGTTATATTCCTCTTTAGATATTACTATCTTCTTCCCAGACATTCTACCAAAATCAGGTACTATTTTTAAGATCAGATAAATGTCGACGAAGCATTCTGGCACGTCTTTGATATTGTAGGAAATGACTAAACCATTTTGTACAGGGTTGGTATTTGCTCAGCTGTGCTTAGGTACTGGTTTCTCAGGAGGGAGAGCTGTAGTGCAGGTTGTCTTTGTTGGCAAAGTCTTCTTGATGCTTTTGGGAACAGCTGCGATGTGGGTAAGGCACTTCTGCTTAACTTCTTGCCAAAACTCTTACCACAAAACTATCCAAGTAGGAACTTAATCAATAGGCAATAAGATGTAATAGTCACCAAGTCAATAAATACATCAAAGGGGAGCTAAATATGTGTTCCCTCCATTTCTGTCTTTGTGGACATGCTTTGAAACTCTGTTTGGCTAAATGGTTCAGGAGTCTTTCATGGCGTCTTCTCTGCTGGTACAGTTTGCTTCCCACTAATATAGTGTCCTTGGATTTTTACCTTTTACAGGATCTGGATTTAGTTTACCTACTCTGTTCTCCCCATGCTTCTTCACTGAATTGCCCTCAAATATATTTGTCTATCTCTACCTCTCTATGATCTATCTAAATATATTTATCTATCTTTGTCTCCCTATATCTATCATCTATCTATCTCTGTCTCTATCTATCTATCTATCTCTATCTATTTTCTATCTATCATCTATCTATCTACTTATCATCCCTGTCTCTATTTGTCTATCTACCATTCCTGTCCATATCTATCTATCTATCTATCATCTATCTATATCTATCTCTCTGTCTCTATCCATCTCTCTCTCATCTATTTACCATCTATCTGTCTAACTTTGTTTCTGATGATGATCTCTTCGATGTAAAGTATTGGAATACATGGGTATAGTTTCATAAAATCATTTCTCTACTGTAGACAACTACTTTCTTCCTGTTTTCCTCACTATTTAATTTTTTTAAAAAAATATGTAAATCCAGATGTGCTTGACTGAAGTGTTATTTTCCCTTTTTCAGATCTTTTCTTCAATCAGTGAAAATCTCTTTCCTTCAGACACTAGCATCTCATCCCAATCAAACCTTCACTTTGATTTCACCCTAAACAAGAGCAAAGTCAGGGACAAACGGTCACTTCATATATATCAGGTGGTTTGCAGGCAACTTCTCTGCTTCTTTAGAAATGTCATTTCATCCCAACCATGGAGGAGGGACTGAGTGTTGAATAGGGACAGACAGAGAGACGTTTAAGGCTGCTGGTAGCAGCAGAGAGGTATTGTAAGGAGTTACATTCAGGCAGTGGGAGAGGGAGGAATGAAGTGTCCTCTGTGCATGACAAGGTCCTACGAGGGGCAGCTCCCAAAGGCTCTCCTTCCTGGAGTGCATGGCTGAGGGGTGGGGGGCGGGCAGAGCACCACCAACTGAGACCCTTGTTGAGATGTTCCCAGAGCCATTGGTGCCCTGGACTTTGGTTAGACTGTAAACTCTACTCCAGGACACACACTCACCAGTTTTATTTCATAATCTTAGGGTGTAATTCAGGACCTGCCGCAGATGAGGTGGTTTCTGTGAACACCAATGAGGGAGAAGTTCTGCAGTTTCCCATGAGTTCTAGAAACTTCCACACTGAGATGAAATGTGTGTCTCTGTAGTTTATACTAACCAAGCGTTGTTGACACACCTGTCCTCACTCCTTGTGTGGTTGCTGTCTTCCTCCACAAAGGTTCACAAAGCCAGACACCAACCTCCCAGAGCTGGGGGAGAGCTGGGGCAGCATGATGTCGGGTGAATTCTTGCTGGTGGAAGCTCTCTAAATGCAGTTTCTCTTTAATAAAAAAGAAGGCTGAAGAAGGTTGCTTCTGACCTGTCCTGGTCCTGGTCCCCTGACTTTGCATGTGACTGTGGGCATGAAGCCACAGCAGGGTTTGGCAACATAAATACCCCCATATCACCCCAATGCCAGCCCAGAGCACAGACAGCTGCCTCCACATGGGTTTCTTGTTATGGGAAGAAAATGTCATTTTATCCAAGTGTTCTTTCTGTTTCTTATCACCAATGCATTCCTAACTGAGGCCAGGTTCAACACATACAGTTTCCTCTCGTGCTGGGCTTGGGAGCTGGAAGCCCGTATGGTTTCTTTCTTCCAATACTTCACAGCAACATTGTGAATCCTCAGGTCAAAATCTACCAGTAGAAACAGAACAGGGCATACTGGTATGTTTTTGTTTTTCACTTACCTAACACATGTTTATTAAGCACAAGATATCCACCAAGCCAGGTGCCAGGTGCATCCTTTTAACCCTGCTAGTGCCTCAACTATGTTTCCATCCTCTGTCCCATCAGTGCACCTGAATCTATGCAGCATTTTTCTCCTTGTAAGTAGAGGTCTGAATGCAAGAAGCCTCTGGGGTTACATCAGCTGTTGTGGAGATGCTGGCTGTTTCAAAGCAGTTGTGATGGACATGTCCTTGTTGTGATTTTATGAACAAGAGTATTTTCAAGGGCTTTGCTGTTGCTGCCTTTGCTTCTCTGAGCCGGTGCTGAAGGATGGTACTGTATGGGCAGCCACCCAGAGGGGGATGGACAGGTTGTGATGCTGTTGTCATAGTAGCGCCTGGATCCTGCAGTCCTCTCAGTTTCTGGGGAGTTCAGCTGAACAGGTGCTACTTTGGGTGTGACTCCATTACCAAATAACAGTCTTTTTGAAACACCATTTAGGATGCATTTGGAGTTGGAGATGGTGCCCATTTGGTACTGAATGTCATTATTGCTTGGAGATAGGTAAGTCAATGTTAAAATATCACCACTTCATGAGCTCTCCCAATACCTCAAGCTTAAAAACTTTATAAAATTGGAACATATAGCAGTTAAATAGAGGGTTTTATTTTGCCTTCGATGTGGCTTTCCAGAGAAAAGGTGTGGAAAAACTAAACAATGTGTCCTAGACGGTCACACATGAATAAGTGGCCTTTCTACCCACTTGGTGTTTCCCTGAAGCTGAAGTGAAAATTTGCTCTCCTTGTAAATGGAACAGGCTCCCTCTCTGATGAAGAGAGCTGTGCCCTTAAGTTCTGGATGATGGAGGAAAGAATAGGGAAAATTCCCAGATTAGATAGACTTCATGGGATTGTTAAAAGTAAATGCATACACGATAATAAGATTAGGAGAAGAGAGGGAAGAGAAAAAGGAGATAGGTAAAGACTCATGTTTGGCCTTAAAGAATTCAAATTTCTGGCATATCATAAATATTTAGATTGGTTGGAGACCTCAAAACTCCCTTTACCACCACAGTCCCAATGCCTGCTTCCCTTCCACTGTCTCTCTAGCAAGTGCATGTGTTTTATCTTCCTGGTTTCTGTTGAAATACTCACCTCTGGTAGGAAACATACTACTTCTGAAGGTACGCATTGGAGAGGTTGATTTTCCCTGCATTTCATTATCATTTCTTAATTGATTCTGAAACAATTCCCTGAGTGTTTCCTCCTTGCTCTATATGGGCTGCTTATTAAGGGTACAAGTTGGTTCTGCTTTGGGGGGTTGCCCAGTCACCACTCCAGAACCTCCAGAGCCTTGGAAATCCTTCCTACTCACAGCAACTGGAAATGGTTTGGGCACCACATCCAGCTTGGGCCAACTAGATTCTCTCCCCTATGAAGCCTCAGAGTCCCCTGCAATTGTCTGTTGGACCCCTGCGTGGAGTGCTCATGTACAATTTGATCTGGGCAGTCATACTGGAGACAGCTGTAAGGTGAACAGAGAAAGCCAGAGAAACTCTGGCTTCTGAGGAAGAGAAAAAAAAGCAAGTGAACCCCTAGAACAAAGGACAATGAATGGGCCCATGGCACCGGATAGAGAACATGCAGACGATCATCTATCCTCCGTCTTGAGGTAGTTCCTTTCCAGTGATTGACACCTGCCTCTAAAGAGGTCTTCCTGTCCTGAAGTTCCAGAAACACTCTTGTTTCCTTCTGTTGTACACAAGACAACCAACCCAAAATGGAGTCGCTTATGCTAAGCCCCATGTCATCAAGCTGAGACTTAATTACAGAAATGAAATCTTAAACCAGTCAATCAGGAATCACCTGGTCAGCACTAATCAGGTAACCTGCCAGAAAGACCCTGTCGTGCTCTAAAGGAGATTATCCTTGCAATAACCAACCCTCTCTTTTTCCTAGAGTACCTTCCTTGTTCCTGCTCCCTTCTGCTTATAAAATCTCTTGCCTTGTACAGCTCTTCAAATTCCCTTTCTATGTGCTGGTTTCGATGCTGTCTGATTCATGATTTGTTGAATAAAGCCAAAAAGATCTCTAAAATTTACTCAATTGAATTTTGTTTTTCAACACTTCCTCCCCAAATCCCCCTTTTATTGTTTGGCCAGTTTGGGATAGTTCTGTGCTGTAGAACAATGACTCCTCCTTTTTTTTTTTTTTTATTATTCTGATAACCAGGGAACAGTTTATTTGGGCAAGGAGTGTTTATGGCTACTTCTCTAATGAGGGACCCCAGGGCTCTACTCTTCTTAAACAGGTTCTCTTTTCCATTGTTGAATCCCTTTTTCACCTGACAGCTTTACTGTTTAATCTGCGTGGAGGGTGTTGGGCATGGAGGAAGTTTACTGCTCATTGAAAGCTAGTTGCCACCTTGACTGCCATTTCTGCTGGAGCAGGTACATAGGGACAACCAGAAGAAGGTTTAAAGAGCGCTATGCAGCTCAGTGCTTTGTGTACACCTAGAGGGGTGGGATAGGGAGGGTGGGAGGGAGACGCAAGAGGGAAGAGATATGGGGATGTATGTATATGTATAGTTGATTCACTTTGTTATACAGCAGAAACTAACACACCATTGTGAAGCAGTTCTACTCCAATAAGGATATTAAAAAAAAAAGAAAAAAGACCAATCTGTTAAATGTCTCCGGGATGGTCCAAACTTTACAGAGCCAAGGCTGTGTGCAAAATTGAATTGAGCCCATTCTCATTTCTTTTCTGAAACCCTCTTTTCTCCCTTCAGTCTGTTTTTCTGAGTCTTTTTTGCTATTAGAAGACACTGAGAAAACAGACATTGTAATGCCACCTCCAACTCAAATTATCTGGTGGTGAAAATCAGAGATCAAAATTTTTTTAATGTGAAAGTTGCTAGAAAACTCACAAAAAATTGAGTAGGCTCACAGTGTTCAAGAAAACATCCTATTTTCTCTGATACCAGCTTTAGCATCGCAGGTACATTTTCTGGTCTAACAGAATGTAATAGCCTAACAAGGTCAGCTGTGATAGGCACCTCTTCTAAACACATTTCTGTTTGCATTTGTGAGGTCTAATTATAATAAAAATACAGTTACTTGGAATCTAAAAACATTTTTATTGCTGATAGAGTCTAAAATTTTTCAGCTAATTAGAAAACTGTACCTTTAAAAACTGCAAAGTTAATATATATAACCCATAAAAGTGTGTTGCTGTTTTTTGGTTGTTTTTTTTTTCTTTTTTCATTTTTTCCTAATAGCTGAGCCTATGACTACTGCCTCTGGAAATGCTTATCAGTTTAATATGAGCTTGGTGCACTGCCAGTGCTGCCTACATAATTCTTGGGGCCCAGTGCAAAATTAAAAAAGGGAACTTGTATAAAATTTAGGGGGAAAATCTTCATATAAAGGTACTCAAATATAAGTCTTTTCTTTTTAATTATATTTTATTCTCATGAAACATAATAGAGAAAATAGTGACACAAAAATAATAACATGCCCTTACAAATTACAAGAAAAAAAAATGATATCTTTGTGTGATAATTTTTATAATTCGAGAATAACAATGCTTTATTAATGTGATAGCTTGATTGCTCTTAAGACTTTTCTGGCTAACTTTTCTGCAAACGTATTTATTAAGTCAACAAAATTCATACTTGAGAAACTTAAATTTCAATTGATATAATTGAAAGTGACATCTGTCTCTCTTAGCAAATGGTAGCCCCGATGGTAGCGACAGTGCAAAGTAAGAGGGCAGGAGGGAGAGAGGGTCTGCCTCTCTCCAAAGAGCCAGGCCTGCAGCCACATCTGTCTGGCTTCTGGGTCCATCTCTTTGCAACTCCCTCTGGGAGGTGGGGCAGGGACAGCGGCGACTTGGGGCAAAATGTTGTCCAGAGCTCACCTCCAAGGCCTGGAGACCAACAGCTGTGGGCCAGTGTCCAGGTTCTAACTGGCTGCAAGGAAAGTGATCCAAGTCCCACTGGACAGCAGGGGGCAGGGTCAGGGGGCTTCCATCAGGATAAATAGATGACCTGATAGAAGAGTCACCCAGCTGTTAAGGAAAGTGAGCCCAAGACCCTGATATTAAAGCCCCTCCCAGGCCACTTGTTTAGTTTGAATAGCTTAACAAATCCATGTATATATCCATGTATATATATATATTAAAAAAAAACAACAACAAAGGATAACAAGGTACTTTGCAAAATCAGTCAGTCCAGGGCTGTGTGGCTTCCTTATTGACAGTCAGCCTTAAGAAGAGGTATTTTATATTAATCTTTCATGTATCACTCCAGTCAATCAGCAAAGTGCACAACTGTTGAACAGGTAACAACAGTATTGGCACGCTATCTCTGGTAGCTTGTCACCATCTGTAAATGCTGGGGTTTTACTTGGACCTTAAAGACAATAATAGAGCCAGGACTGGCCTTTAAATGCCTGTTCAGTAATTGCCTCTTCATCGCCCACTTAACTGAAGTGCATCTCGTTGAAACACGGGGAATTCAAAGAAGAAAATAACAGCACAATGCAGTGTTAACAAATGGATGTTTTGGCCCGTGGACACTGCTGTCAAGGCCTTGTGATTAACACCCAGCTTTGTTCTGGTCTCCCACATGCTCCTCAAACTCCCTTTGTGCTCTAGGCTCTGAGCTGGGTGAGGGGGGCAGAGTGTACCACACACAGTCCTAATCCTGACTTCAAGTGGGGACAGTTGAATGAAACAGAAAGACAGGGATGGGACATTGGCTTCTAAAGGCCCTCATGAAAGACTGTCCGGATTTCTGCTGAAAAGCAATTTATTTGGAAGATGAACAAACTCAATTAGGCATAATGGCACATATTCAGTACAAAAATATGAGCTTCTGTTTCCAAGCTCCCCTTTTAATTTGTAAACCAAGCTCATAGCACGAGGTTTACAAATGTGATCCAAACACGACTGTTGCATATAATCTCAAAATATCAACACATTATGAAATTGGATATACTATATTGCTTCATGTGGATGATCATTTGTGAAGTGAAATGAGAAAGAAAGGAATGATCTCAGAAGCCAGAATGTGAAGCAAATAATACCATGGGTGAGGGTGACCTTCTCTGGTTTCATTCCGTCTGGGGAGGGGCATATAAGGACCCAGAATGCCATTGGTCCAGCGCAGGTTCCTGCTAAAGGGAGATCCTCTCGGGTGAACTTTCCAAGGTTCCTCACACAGAGGACATGTCTCACCAGTGACTTGTCTGGAGCACAGTGCTTAAATCCTTCATATATGGAAAAATAAAGTGACTTAAATTCATTTCTCCAACTTTATGAAACAAGCACCAGTAGAGATGAGCTGCTTTGGGGGAAAGGAAATTAAGCACCTACCGTACATCCAATACAGTGCTGAGTGTAACAGAATTATATACAGAATGGTGTACAATATTGATATTATTTTGTCTTCCCAAAAACTATTACATATATATTCATATTCTGAATTTATAAATGAAGCTAAGCCACATTCCAGGTCACACAGATACCACAGGTCTGTTTTTCACACCGAAGAATGGCAGTGATCCAGGCCCTGACCATATTCTCTGAACTTCTGGTCATTTTTACTACAGAAGTGTAAAGAAAATCAAGTAAGTACTAGGGAGCTGTCAGTTTTCCTTATGAATATGCATGTGTCAGGTCTCCAGGTAAGGGCATCCATCCGTCTTGGAAATGAGTGGTTCCGGTTGTCCTCATACAGGGCTAATGAAGTGTGGACATTACACAATCAGAAACTATCCTAGTCATAAAATCTCGATGTATTTCATCAAATGATTCTTTGATATGCAAAGTCAACAATGTTCTCAGAGGATGAAAAATGATCCTTCACTAGGCAGGGCCAGTCTCCTTACAGGGAAGCAGGGATGTAGAAAGGGATTTCACCAAGATGGAAACTCATAGGATGCCTTTGGCAGAGGGTAGGTGGAAAGGGAAACTGAGGTATCAGGTGAGTTTTGAAAGGTGTATCTGGACTGGAAGGCAAGGGCAAGAAATTAGAATGATTCTGCTGGCCTGGAGACGTGCCCGGGACAGGAGCCTGGGGATAAATATGATGCTGAGTGTCACGCAGAGGGGACCCTCCTGCACTGTTGGTGGGAATGTAAATTGGATAATTCACTATTTTCCACTATGGAAAATAGTATCGAGTTCCCTCAAAAAATTAAAAATAGAACTACCATATGATTCCGCAATCCCACTTCGGGGTATGTATTGGAAGGAAATGAAATCAGGATCCCGAAGAGATACCTGCACCCCCGAGCTCACAGTAGCATTGAAAACAAGCATGGGCCAAAGGAATGAGGACCTGGGAGAAGCAGAAATCTAAGAAGTTGTATTAGAGAAGGAATCAGGTGCTAAAATAAGTTTAGGATATTGTTAAGCCTTTTGAGGCCAGAGTTTCAGGGTCATCCTTTGAGTGACTGTTGGAAAAAAATGCAGACCATGACAGCAGAGCGATAAGGGATATGGGACTTGTTTGCAGGAGATCAAGTTGAGTGGATAAAAGCCCATCTTCAGCGGTTATATAGGAGTAACCCTGAGATCCTCAGATTGTAGGTGCAGGGGTAAGGGTGACATTAGCCAAAACCCACCAAAATACAGATTAACATTCATTTGAGGGAAGGAAAAGAAGCAACAGTTTCCTTGTGCAATCACATCGTCTCAATTTTCCAAAACTGTGGTGAAGGGAGCAGAGACAATGCTCAAACCTACACCCTTGTTCACATGCTGCCATCATATTCGCATGACATTTGTGATTGTCTAAGATGTTCCAGTGTATCAGACAGTGTGTGGCTCTAGAAACACACAGAAAAAATTAGTCACTATGAACAGCTGGAGTCAAGTATGTGGAAGTGGGGAGAAGGTGCAGACTCATAGAGGGAAGGACCCCAAGGGCAGCTCCGCAGCAGAGCTGATGGGAAACGAAGGAGCAGAACTGCTTTTGTGGCTGGAGTTTTGCATCCTCACCAGCCTCACCAAACTTGCCATCCATTCGGTTCCTGAAGTTTGCTTGATCCTACACAATGGGTGCCTCAGCCCCTAACTTAGGGGATAAAGTTAGTGAGTTTAGCACAGAGTATTTAACATCAAGAAAGAAAGTCACATGTTCTAATGAAGTAGAGTAATTGAAAGACACCTATTTGAGCTCCTAAAGGGATATTTTTTTAATTTATTTTTTATTGAAGTATAGTTGAATTACAACGTGGTATTAATTATAGCTGCACAGCAAAGTGATTCAATTATATGTATATATATTCTTTCTCATATTATTTTCCCTTATGGTTTATCAGAGGGTATTAAATATAGTTCCCCGTGCTATACAGTAGGACCTCGTTGTTTATCCACTCTATATATAATAGTTTGCATCTGTTAATCTCAAACTTTCAGTCCTTCCCTCTCTCACCTCCCACTCCCATTGGCAAGCACAATTCTGTTTTCTATGTCTGTGAGTCTGTTTCTGTTTCATCATGGTTCTCATATGGAACTATATTTTTTGCTCGTGGGCATTATAAACATTTGCTATGTGAAAAAATGAATATTTTTTCTCAGTAACCTTTTCAACAGAAAATAGGCTTCCATAATAAGTATTTGAAAGTACTTTTAAAAAAAGTATTTGATCTGCATTGATTGGATATTTGAAAGCATTAAAAGAAAAAGTGATGGTTTTGAGTCCTCAGAACACTTCAGAGACCTTGCCCCAATCAATCTTCCTCTTTAATATCAGCAGTCCCTACAGCTATGCCCTTCCCCAATCCTCTGGCTTTCAAGTTGCCTTTTATCCTAAACAATTTACATAGTATTACCTAGATCTCCAAGTAAGATTTAGACAGGAAAAAAAATCTGTCTTCTCTCTTGGGTTCAGCTCTATAATTGCAAGATCTGCATGGGCGCTGGAAACTTCCACAAAACATTTATTTGTCCCTGGGTGAGTTGCCTATTCTCTGGATCAATCTCTTTTGCATGCAGAGTGAGGTGGCAGAGGGGAAAGGCAGCTTTGAGCTTCAGCTACAAGTCAGAAGAGAAAAGTGAGGTTTGACAGCCTCAGGATTATAATTGATCCAGCTTGGCTCAGCAGTGATTGGAAGTAGGTCAGAAAATGGCTGTGGTGGAGTTCAGAGTGTGCTATAGAATATTACTTCTTCTTCTTTAATATTCCAACAAATTCTTGTCTTGTTCTCACAACTGGTCTTTCTTCTCTTTCTGTATATGTATGTCTCTTTCTGTATATATATGTATATATATGAATGTATCTGTACATACATTATATGTATGTATATATATGTATATAAACAAAAATAGCTAGGAAATCTTTGATATAAAAAAGTGTTGAGAGGACATGACTTACAAGATAACAAAATGTATTTAAATCATAATGGTAGTTATAAAACTGAGGTCATTTTGCAAAAGAGAGATAAATAGACCAGTAGCTCAGAATGAAAAGCCCAGAAAAAGAACCTATAAAAGTTGATAACTGATAAACAAGCATCTTACATCAATGGTGAAAATGTAAGTTATTTAATGAATTGTGTTGGGGAACTGGCCATTAGGAAAATTTGGCTACTTTTCCATCAAAATAAATATTTACTGGAAAAAAGTCAAAATGTATTTTAAGAATTTGGTGAAATCACCAAGATGGCAGAGTAGGAGACCTTGGTCTCCATTCTCCTACAGAGATCAACAATCAGACAGGTACCCACCAACAAAATCAGTTCTGGGGTTCTTAAGAAACTTCAGCATTACAGTAAAGGAAAATCATGGGAATAACTGCACAAAAGAGCAGGAAGACAAGCTCATGTTCTCTCTTCATCATCCCAGCCCCAGGTGGGCACTGCTCAGCTAGAAAGAGTTCCCCTCACCAGGAAAGGAAGAACAGAGTGAGGACCAGTTTCCCCAGGCTTTTGGGGTACCATGTGAAGGTTCCCCTTTGGTTTACCCCAGACTGGTAAAGCTGAGACCTACAGAGACTAGGAACAAAGAAGAAAAGCAGGAGCTGCCACACTCAGGATTCAGTAGGAGAGACCATGGTTCTCAGTCACCTGTTCTGCAGACAACACCAGCAGCTTTTACCACTGAAGAAACCTATGACCAACACAGACACTGAAGACCCCTGCAGATTTCCCCAGCTTTAGCCCCACAAGTATTCACGTTCACTGCCGCCAGACACATGAGTTCCTCCATGCTTCCTACCTCCTGCCCCTGTCAGAGCCTGGGACCACACCAACAGCCAGCCAAGGCCACCGCACTGCAGGAGTCATGACACCAGCCTAAACCCCTGCTGCTGACCCCATCACCATGCACACCCTTAGGCTAGCCCCTCTAGCTGTACACTTACACATTGCTGGCTTGACACACATCACCAGCCTCCAGTCACCCATGTCCTGGGCTGCCATTGCCATAGCAGAAGTGTACACTGATGGCCAAGGTCCCACAGATGCAGCTCTGTCTTCTGTCATTGGCTCCCCTGCAGCTGAGCAATGGCATGGGCCCATCCCAGCCTTCATCACTGGCCTTGGTGTCTGTGCACCCACAGTGAGGCCCTGCAACCACTGGAGTACATGCTGACAGCCAGGGTCCCCCAGCTGCTTGTAGGCCCAGATGCAGCTCTGTCTCCAGTCACTGGTCTATACATCTGGGCTCCCCTGTAGCTGGTCTCTCTGGCTCTATGCCTGCCCTTGCCCTGCCCACTTCCTGATACTGACCTCTATTGCCATATGCCTGGGGTGAGACTCAGAAGCCAGGTTAGTGCACATGGACAGACAGGGCCCCCACAGCTGCCAGTGGACCTGCAGTTGGCTCCAACTCTTCCTGCTTGCTCTGTCCTCCACCACAACGTGTGTGTTTGCAGCTGACCCCTGCCACTACACAGGCACTGCAAATGGCCCTGTGGTTGATTTTGTGCACACCATAGGCTCTGGCCACCACTGCTGACTGCTCTGGTCCCCAGTGGTTGGAACTGAAGGCACCACTGAGGACTTCAAAAGTCTTTGCAGCCTCTGCAGAGCCCACAGTGCTCGCCAAAGACCATGTGGTTGTCAGTGCCATGGGCCTCAGTGGCCTGAGCCAAAGAGACATCATTCCCCCCAGACCTGGAGCCACCATGCACACACACATTGGGGCCAGGGTCACAGCATGCTCTAGGGTGTCCTTACCTGTAGGTCAAGGTCTTTTCTTACTGAAGTCACTCCATAAACTTTGGAAGAGATGATTGCTTCTTCAAATACATAGACACCTATGCAAGGCTACAGGGATCATGAAGAATCAAGGAAACATGACTCCATCCAAGAAGCACAGTAAAATGCCAGTTACTGACCCAGAGAAATGGAGCTACAGGAATAGTTCAACAACAAATGCAAAATAATTGTTCTAAAGATTCTTAGAGAGCTACAAGAGAACACAAACAACTTAATGAAATCAGAAAAACAAGAACAAAAGGAGATATTCTCCAAGGTGATAGAAAACATAAAAAAGAACCAAACAAAAATGTTGGAGCTGAAGAATATAATGAATGAGCTGAAGAATTCCATAGAGGACTTCAACAACAGACTTGACAAAAGAGAAGAAAAAATCAATGAGCTCAAAGACAGATCATTTGAAATGATCAGGTCAGAGGAGCAAAAAGAAAAAAAGGAAGGAAAAAGAATGAAGAAAGTCTACAGGATTTAAGGGATTCCATTAAAAGAAATAATCTACACATCATTAAAGTCCAAGATGGAGAAGAAAAGGAGAAAGGGGTGGAGAGCTTTTTCAAAGATATAATGGCTGTATTTTCCCAAACTTTCCCAAACCTGGGAAGAGATTTATACATCCAAGTTCATGAAGCTATTGGTCACTCCAAAATTTCAATCCAAAACAATCTTCTCTAAGATACATTATAAGAAAAGTGTCTAAAGTCAAAGACAAAAATAAATTTTATAGCAGCAAAAAAAAAAAAAAAAGATCTCATGAAAGGGAGCCCTCATAAGGCTATCAGCTGATTTCTCAGCAGAAACCTTGCAATCAAGGGGAGAATGCAATGTATATTCAAAATCCTGAAAGGGAAAAAACCCTGCCAATCAAGAATAATTTACCCAGCAAAGTGACCCTTTGAAAATAACAAAAGCCTAGGTAGTTCATCACCATTAGACCTGCATTACAAGAAATACTGAAAGCAGTTCTTCAAGCTGAAACAAAAGGGCATTAATTACTAACATAACAACATATGAAAATTTACAGCAGGTATAGGTAAGTAGTCAGGTTCAGAGTACTCTAATAGTGTAATATGGTAGTGTGCTAACCACTTAACTATAGCATAAAGGTTAAAGGTCAAAAGTATGAAAAATAACTATCCTACAATAATTTGTTAATGGATACACAATATGAAAAGTGTAAATTGTGACACGAAAAGCATAAAATACAATATATGAGGGGAGAGTAAAAGGTTAGAGTTTTTGTATGTGATGGAGGTTAAGTTGTTATCAGCTTAAGATAATCTGTTATCAGACAGAGAAAGACAAATATCACATGATATTGCTTCTATGTGGAATTTAAAAAATTGGTACAAATGAACTTATTTACAAAACAGAAATAGAGTCACAGAGGTAGAAAACAAACTTATGGTTACTGAGGGGGGGACAGAGAGGGATAAATTGGAAGATTGGGATTGACATATACACACTACTATAGATAAAATAGATAACTAATAAGAACCTACTATATAGCACACAGAAATCTCAATACTCTGTAATGACCTATATGGGAAAATAATCTGGAAAATAGTGGATATATGTATATTTATTGGGCCAGCCAAAAAGTTTGTTCAGTTAATGAATATGTTGTTCAATAAAGTTCTTGGTGAAAACGAAAAATGCGTCTTTTATTTTTACTTAAAACTGAATAAACTTTTTGGCCAACCCAATAAAACTGATTCACTTTGCTATACAGCAGAAATTAACACAACATTGTAAATCAACTACAGTCCAATAAAAATTAATTAAAAAATAAACTGTTCTATGTAAAAATGTTTTAAAATTTTTTATTGCTCTATTTATTCTCTCATAGTGGCTTGTTTTCTTCTGTTTTGTTTTGTTAACTTTTTATTTTAGAGTTAATTTTTAACTCATCTAAATCTTTGGGAATCCGTATCACCTGCATTGAGGGTGGTTTCCTCTAGGCAGAATTTGTTTTTGTGGTGCAAACACCTGAGAAGCAATGGGATGGCTGCTGATAAGTACAGGTTTTGGGGGGTACGAATTGTTCTAAAGTGAGATGGCTGTGGTGATTGTATAGCTCTGTGACTAGACTAAAAGCCACTAAATTGCAGACTATAAAAGGGTGAATTTTATGGCATTTGAATTATTATCTCAATAAAGCTGTTATACAAAAATGAGCTGGGGAGCTTGACTGAACTCTACCTCCTTGAATGTTTCTGCCAAGGAGGTCCCTGGGGTCGCTGGGAGTCAAACTTTCTCCCAAAGAATGACAAAGTAACAGAATGTACAATGCGAAAATACAGTAGGGCAAAGAGTGTGCCCTCTACTAATAATTCCACAGGGAAAAAGGAATGAAGGCAAGCTCAAAGCTGGGCTTCCTTATCAGCAAGTAAGGTTGTAATTCCTTATCAGCAAGTAAGGTTGTAATTTTCCACCAGTGTTTACCAATATGTGATCATCATCTTTTTGCCAATACTTCTTTATTTGGTGTAATATTTTCAGATTATTGATTTTTAAAAATGTATTTTCATTGTTTTTTAATTTGAGTTTCTTTGATTACTTTTGTGCCTGAGAGTTTTTCCTGTTAGCTATTCTTTATATATTTTTTTAAATTGCCTTTTCAAACTTTTACTCATTTTTTTGTATAATAAAACTTTTTCTGTTACTAAGCCCTAGGAGCATTTCATAAATCAATGATTTTAATCACTTGTCACATATTGCATATGTTATATTCTAAATTGCTGCTTGCTTTCAATTTTGTTTTAATGTTTTATGACTTCTATTTCAGATTTTATTTATAGTTCTTTATCACAGGAAACCACCAGTGTTTAATTAAGTAGGTAAAACCCCTAAACTATTTCTTTAAACAATAAATCCAACAGAGCCATATGAGAGAGAAGGGAAATGGCAAAAAAACCCAAAAACTGAATAAATGCCTTTTTACAACTAGAACAGAGAAACTAAAACTTATTTAGTACTGCCAGGCTCACAAATTATTCAATAAAATTACAGATTTCAGAGGTAACATTTACTTGCACAAAACTTAACAGCCATCTCTGATGTAGCGATTGCAGTAAGACAACTTTGCTAAAATAATGTTTGCAAGGGCCCTTTTAGGGTGCAGTGGAATATATGCTTTTCTTTAGTTGCAGGGAAATAGAAATATTTTTATTCTTATTGGTCTTTTTTTTCCCCTTTTGTCACTAATTTTTAGAAGAACTACAATGGAAAGACTAAGAAAAGTAATCATTAATTATTACGAAGAGGAAAATAAAAAGAATGGGAAGCTTAATGAATACAGTACGAAAAAGAAAATGTGGAAAGAGAATTTAAATACATGCAGTGGGGTTCATATCATATTCTGCATCTGCATTAGTCAGCCTGGTGTCTGACTATCTACACTGTTAGGGCAGCATCCCAATACCTAAGATAGAAAATAGCCCATGAAGCAATTTTCAATCGTGAATGTTTTTTAAAGATTTGATCATCGTATCCTTTCCTGCTCAGAGATCCTGGGGAACAACTTCTAAGAGGGAGAAGAATGAAGGAAGTGGCCCAGAATAGATGCCTGGGGTACCAGTCATGATGGTGTGGGGAGGGGAGTAAGGGGAAGATGAGGAAAGTCGCCAGACTGGCAAAAATTAAAAGTCTCAGAATCCTAACAGTTGATGAGGACACTGATCAACAGGAACTGTCCATGTGGCTCGGAGAGAACAAACTGATGTTTAGGAAACAGAGTTTAGGAAACTCTGCTGTATCCAAGGAGTCTGAGTATCATCCTCCCTTGAGCAGCAATGTCCCCCAGACCTGTGTTCAGCCAGCAAAATGCATTCGCTGAGGACAGATGCCAGTCTCCATGAGGAAACAGCTAGTCGCTAATCCTTTGAGGAAATTTATTTCACAGAGCATGACGCTTCAACACGACTCTTAGTGACATGGAGGGAGAGAGATTAATTTTGTTATGAGAGCTTGTTGTTAGAAGACTCTGTTTTTTTGTTTGTTTTTTGGTCTCACTTACACTCTTACAAACGGACTCAAAGAAATCAACTGCTGAGATTTCAGATCTGATACCCTATTGTGAAGTGCTTGGAGCAGCTACCAGGTCTCACCTCACATTTTCTATCTCAGCATCTCGTAAACTCCCAGGCATTTTTCAAGGACTCAAAAAGAAAATGTTGAATAAAAGGCTTTTAGAGGACAGGCTTACACAATCATTTTGCAACCCCAAAGCAATAAAACCCCACAGATTTTCTGGAACTAAAATATAAAATTAAAGAGATTGCGCATAGTACAATCATTGTAGTATTAACACAATGTGCCGTAAATATTTTACACTTTTTCTATGAGTAATTAATGACCTTTCGAAGTTTCTGCATGATGCCTTGCTGTGAAATAAGTGATTTGGAATCAATAGTGTATTTTAGACCAACACAGTGAATATACTTTATATTGTAACAGAATGTGTTCAGAATGAAGGGAAATTTTGCGCTAGATTTCCTCCCAATGTAACTTTATTATGTGAACCTCTGTTAAATGGCTTCAGCTTGTCAGATTCGTAAAATGTCAGGTCTCTGCTTTAGGAATGTCTCTGTAAACACCCCATTCATAACTGCACTCCTCGTTCGTCTATTCTCCATGTACCTTACATTATATTACATATTGTGTATTTGTTTGCTTTATCTCTCCTCTAGTGAAATGCCACCTCCTTGAAGGCACTGTGTCAATTGTGTTTGTTGATGTATCTCAAATTCTGATAACGGCACTGATGTAAGAACTTACGCTCCCTGCTCCTTCGCAATACACCTCTAAACTTGCCTCTTTCAGGGGCTGGACGTAGGGACCATGGCCATCAGCTCCCCGGGCTCTCAGCTCTGAGGTTTTGTTCTCTCTTAGCCCCCATCTGTACCAGCTGTGATCTTTCTCGGTAATTGACAGTTGCAGTGCCTGTGACGCTGGCGATCGTATTTGCAGCTGCTGACCTCCACAGAGCACCAGCTTGCAAACCCTGAATGCCAGTGCTTTTCTCCCTCTGGGTGCAGCAGGAGAATTCCTTCCACTCCTTCTGAGTAGCTCAAAGATAATTCTAGCAGTAGAAGAGTGTCCTCCACCTATTGTTCAACCATAGCCCTGGGGAGACTGGGTTAGGGCATAACTAAGCACAGCTTCATTGACCCCGAGAGACCCCATCTGGCCCTCTGAGCAAGATATTTTGATACACAATGATTTTCTCCAAGAGGTGTCTCTGTCTCCCCATGAATCTGGCATTTCTAGAAGTTGTCTGGCTGCCAGATGTTCTATGTTTGTCTACACTCAAACTCCAAATACATCCCATTATCACAAATTACTTGCCATTGGGTTTCTGGACCCAGAGGATGTGATTGGACACAAAAATTCCGCTACAGTTAAGGATTTCTTAAATGTTCCCCGGCAGCTCGGAGCCTGCTCTGCCCTACAGAAACTGGGAACACTTGGATGCCTTGAGGGCTTGCTCCACACAGCAGCAAATAAGGGGTTCATTCAGTATCAGCCCAAACAGTAAAGACGTGGGATCACAATCACAGAGAAGAAAACGTCAGGCCAGCCTTCGGCTTCCTCCGTAATTGGTCCCCCAGGAGGAAATGAAGAATTTATATGAGCAGATATAAATGGACTTAGTCTATGGTGGGTCCAACTGCCACTGCCACGAGGGTTCTGTAAGAAATCCCTTCCATTATGTCCGTGTTTGCATCCGCCAGCAGGGATGTTTCCTTCAGTGTTTATTTCCTGATACTCACTAGCCTAGGTTTAGTAACTGTCCGCAGCAACACAGAAATAACATTTCTAAAGCAAATGCATGTGCTGACATGCTTTTAGCATAGCAATAAGTACCTTGTATATTCATTTTAAATGTGAATGTGCTAATTGTAGAAATTTAAAAATACAGTATAAGAAGAAAACGATTTCCCAGGTGCCCTTTAGCCATGCAATCAATGTCAGCCCTTCATTACATTCCTTTCCGTTCTCTCTAAATATAGTTGTAGAGCACTGCTGTTATCATGTTTGAATAAAGTTGTGCATCTTGCTTTTCCACTTGGCAAGCTGAGCTCAGTACTCCATGTGATAAACATTTTAATTGGCTGCATATTACTTCTTTGGCCAATTCTACCGCCATGTAATTGAGTAGCCCCTCACTTGGGCAATCTTTTCTTTCCAGTTTTAATTTTTAGTGTTTGATACTATTATTGCTATGGTCTGAATGAATACCTCCCAAATTCATTTGTTGGAATCTTAATGAGGATACCAGGTGATGGTATTGGGCGCTTTGGGAAGTGCTTTGTTCATGAGAGTGGAGCCCTCATGGTTGGCATTAATGTCTTATAAAAAAGTTCCAAGTATATATAATCCCTATAATATAAATGTCCCTTGGTCTTCTTCACTGTGGGTAATTCAGATCCATATGACTTGGATGGGACAATTGTCTTAGTTAAACACTAATTATTTCTTGTCTTACACATGCCCAATGGGACTTATGCACAGTTGAGGTAATGCCCAAACCGATGGTGACAATTCATGTGCATTGGGACCCTCTTTTGTTCCAGCCACTATGAGGGTCCTGACAAAAAAAGCATTTGTGGTCATGTGTGAGAGCAGACAGTAAAACCAAAAATTTTAATAAAATGTGATGACTGCCATTAGATGCAAGAAGAGGAACACTTACCAGTTCTCTGGGTGGGAGGTGAGCTAGATGTAGTTTCTGAATAGTGATAACACCTCTGTGGGATCTGAGGGTCCAGCTGTATGGAAAGGTGGGGAGGCAATTGGTGAGCAGAGGTACCTTCCCGCAAAGTTGCCAAATAGGACCCTGCCTGCCTTGAGGGCGGGAGATTTTTCTTCTGTCCCTTAGCATCTCTCGTGGTGCCTGGCTCCAGAGATTCCTGATACGTGCAGAGTAGATATGCGAACAGATGGATAGATACACAGTAGATAGGTAGACAATAGGTAGGTGGATAGGTAGACGGATGATAGAAGAATGGATGGATAGATTGAGGGATAGTTGCTAGATGGATGGATGGATGGATGGATTGATAGATATATGGATACATAGATGTAGATAGGTAGACAGATGATAGATAAATAGAGAGATAGATGATGGATGAATGGATGGATACATCGATACCTGAATAGATAGATAGATAATAGATAGGCGCATACATATATAGGTACATAAAACCACACAATACATACATAGATATAGATAGATGATAGATACAGAGGCATAGATACATAAAGATGCATTGATACATAAAGATGTGAGATGGATAGAGATATAGACAGACATAGAGAGATAGATTGAAACACAAATATATTCATAGATCTATTGATTAATCAGTCTATCTGTGTATGGATAGCTAGATAAATAGAATGATATCTATGTATATCTATGAATATCAGTATCTACATAGATAGATAGGTTATAGGTAGCTAGCTAGCTAGATACAATATTTGTGGAGAGAGAGAGAGAGATTTTCACCTTTCTAACTTTAGTGTAATCCTAGAGCAAATTATGTGCTCAACGTATGCCTGATGGTTAAGAAGATGTTTAGTCAGTGGATGCTAGGTCTCTACATACACCTTGCGACGTGGGTTCATGCAGTCTCTTCCTGTAGCACCGGCTTCACTACTAGGCTGGCACGGTGCCAGGAGTCACACTGCGGCGAGCTGGCTCCCCCAGGGCAGAGGGAGCAGCAGCCTAAATGGTCTAGGTCACCTACTCCAAACTGCTTTCTTTCACATTTGTTTCTTTTTAATATGGACGAGACAAAATCTGTTACCTTTCCTCATAAGCTAAGAAGGACGCACTCTTTAGGTTCAGAGGCAAAGTAGATGGAAGTCAAGAAGACACAGGGACAATCATATAATTCACAGGCAATAGGATCACTAGGAAAATACAATCTCTTTTTGTTCTTTTCCTTTAGAAACCTAGTTGCTATATTTTAAAAAGTGAGCGTGTCAGGAAAACCAGCTTATTAAAATGCATAAGGCTAAGCTTGCCTGACTGTCACCAATAATCAGAGTATTTTTTATCTGCTGTGCATATCACAATCTCATTTTTACAAGAAATGTGGTCCTTCTAAGTTTGGCAAATATGAGAATCGCATGCATTTGATTTCTCCATCCCTGGCTGGCGTCCTTCCTGTCACTCACTCACCCGGCTGTCCGTGGGCAGGACACTGTCCCCTGCCTCTGTCTTCTCTTCCCTGGTTCTCCTCACAGGCCATCTGCCCTGTTGCACCCTGACAAAGGGCTTCACTAACCACCGTCAGACGGAGGGATGCCACTTCTAACATGCCCAGTCGCCTTCCGCAAATAAGATCAAATACCCTTAGCCCCTTGTTTCCTGCTATCCCTGTTTTGTGGCTTGAATGTAGAGCTGCTTTCCCCTTTGAGCACTACCTGTGCTTAATTTGAATCTCCATATACTTTCCTCCCACTCTCTTACCCCAGAGACTTTCAGAAAGTGAGAAAACTGTTAAAGATTTTGAAATGCATACACATGTCTCCAATCTGTTGAAATCCTGTTTCCTGACATAAAGTCAACCTAGATAAAGAAGTGTATTAGAAATGTTTGAAAAGATGTCTTTACAGTGACAATGTGGATTTGATTCCATGAGTGGATGCCTGAAGTGGTGTTTCAGTTATTTATAATAATAGCAGTTACATGAAAATTAATGATTGTGAGAAAACAGTGATCTTTTTAAATTTTTTATTTATTTTTTGTCTGAACACAAAACGATTGGGATATCTCCACAGATTTACAAAAAACTTCTTTCCCAAAACTCAATGCATGTGTTGTACGTAGACCTTCCTCCTCAGGGACCCTGGAGTCTGCTCTCCCTGACCTGTTCTCTTATCTCAGAGCCCAGGTTTTGAGCCTCTAGAGGGGGATGTGACTATTCCGGGCAGGCTGCCCTCTCTGCTTAGCCCCAGGGAGTCGCCTGCTCTAGGATTTCTGCCCTGCCCCTGCAAGGCATTTGGATTTTTTGACCCTGGTGTTGTCTGGTCTGGTCTTGTGGAATTGCTGTTTTCTCACATGAAGGAAAGATGAGTTGATTGTCTCAGAGGACTTCTGTTCTCTGTCTGGATTCTCATTGTTGTGAAGGATCACATCAGGGTCTGGGAATTCTGAACATGTAAGAAAGCAGAATTTTAGAATGTAAGATTTGCATCTTCTCCTAGAAACAGCTAGCTATCAGGAGCTTGAGAGACCAATTTACAAAATACAAAACAAAAACCATTTTCTTTTCTCCAAGGGGACAAAACAAACTTAAACCCAGGGCTTTTAAAAGCTTCTTTCAGTTTGATAAAGTGGAACATGGAAGAAGATTATAGAGAGATGGGGAAGAAAAAATCTAACCCAGAGATGTTGTATTATTTAGTGGATTTGCTAGATACCTCTTATTTTCTGGAGGTGTGTATATCCCAAGTGCTTCTATTCTTTTTTTACTTTTCTGTAGCAAGAAAGTGAAAAAAAAAAAATCAAATCCCCAAATCACACCAACACACTTACTTTACTATTTGGAAAATTAATTTGGGAAAAGGAAAAAGAATTATATATATGATATTAAAAATGTTTTGTTTAAATGCTGGAGAGGATGTGGAGAAAAGGAAACTCTCCTACACTGTTGGTGGGAATGTAAATTGATGCAGCTACTATGGAGAACAGTATAGATGTTCCTCAGAAAACTAAAAATAGAATTACCATATAATCTAGCAATTCCAGTCCTAAGCATATATCCAGATGAAACTCTAATCCAGAAAGTTACATGCACCCCTATGTTCATAGCAGCACTATTCACAATGGCCAAGACATGGAAACAACCTAAACGTCCATCGACAGATGAATGGATAAAGAAGATGTGGTACGTATATACAATGGAATATTACTCAGCCATAAAAAGAATGAAATAATGCCATTTGCAGCACCATGGGTGCAACTAGAGATTATCATACTGAGTGAAGCAAGTCAGGAAGAGAAAGACTAATATCATATGATATCACTTATATGTGGAATCTAAAACATGACACAAATGAACATATCCACAAAACAGAAAGAGACTCATAAACATAGAGAACAGACTTGTGGTCGCCAAGGGGGAGGGGGATGGGGATGGGGATGGGGGAGGGATGCACTGGGAGTTTGGGGTTAGCAGATGCAAACTATTACATATAGAATGGATAAACAACAAGGTCCTACTGTATAGCACAGGGAACTATATTCAGTATCCTATGATAAATCATAATGGAAAAAAATATTTAAAAAAGAATGTATATATATGAATAACTGAATCACTTTGCTGTACAACTGAAATTAACACAACATTGTAAATCAACTATACTTCAATTTAAAAAATGTAAAAATGTTCTGTTTAAATGTTTAATCATGATGAAATCTCCAAACCATCCAAATTGACACATTTCTATGTTAAGAATATTTTGTTATAAAGTTTAACCAATGAGGGGAAGCAAGAAATGACACAGTTTGGCAAGCATAATCAAAGCACATTTGCAAGCGTATTGTAAAGGTTATAGCACATGTACAGCAGGAGAAGGTGAGCTCCCATGAGGACAGAGCTATTGCTATGTCTGTAATGAAAGGGGCCACCTGCCCTGTGAGATTTACATCTAATTCTAAAAGAAGTGTGTACTCATTGAAATCAAGGCAGGAAACACTGCCAAAGTAGAAAGGTGTACCCAACATATCAATAATCTCAGTCATTTTCTATACTTTATTAAACTATTTTCTCTATATATAGTTAATTCTTTTACTAAACTAAATAAAGCCAAGAGCACATCCTTTTTACAATTTATATTCCAACTTTTCATTTGCCCTTGTTTCATGAACATTTTCCCAAATTTATCAAAACATCATTCTCAGTGGTTACCTTGTAGCCCACCCAGTTTACACACTCTTGCCAGCCTTTCCATACTTGTTGGATATTGTATGAGTATGCACACATACATGCCCACATAGATATTTTAAAGGTGGCATGCTTATCTCTGATATTTGGAAAGCATAGAAACATCTAGAAAATAACAAGTTTCTCATTGTCTATCCATTATATACTATTATTTTTTAAAATTATTTGCCATCTTTTAAAAAAATCCTCTAAAATTGATTTTACATAATAACAGTTATTTCCCATGTCCTCAAAATATATTTAAACACAATTTTATAGAATATGTATTATCCAATTGTTAGAATAAATCATAATTTACATAAGTATTTTCCTAGCGTTGGGCCTGGCTTGTTTATGATTTTCATTACTGTAAAAAATTTTCTTGTCGCACATGCCAGATTTCTAATTTTTTTAAGGGCCTGATAACTATGAACAAACACATCCGACAGTTTGTACATATTCACTCTGCAAACGAGGGTGAATGTAAGGGTGCAGATTTCACTCCATTCTGAACTACAGACACATATGGGCAAAGGGAATGAAGAGACAAACACACTACAGGTTTCTTTCAGTTTTCAGCCAATACCCTAAGAACTACTCGGGATATTTTCAAGAAGGGAAAATAGGATAATTTGTTAAGAAAGTAAAAGCACTTCAGCAAAACAGGGTTTTTGTAATTTGAAACAAACCCTGAGACGTCAAAGCAGTTACTCGTTTGAGTCACAGGAGACAAACCGGGGTGGGAAGGAGGGGGCGTCCCCAGGCTGGTCGGGGGTGCTTCCCAGTGGAGTGTCAATTGGCCTCCAAAATACAGGGCAGCAGGACCAGCAGAGGCACCAAGCAAGATGTGCTGGCGGGTGATGGACTGATTGGGTCTGCGGGTCCTCAGGGCACGAGGTGGGGTTTGGCTCAGAGACAGCTTTTCCACTGGAAGAGAAATGTGCCCCCACGTGTGACAAGCAGTTTGGCTGCCCTGCCTGGCACTGGTCGACGTCATCCCAGGGGCTAGAGCCAGCGTCTAGAAGGGGCCACCAAGACCCAAGCAGATGGTCAGAAGCCCCACAGAACTGTGGCAGTTTAGGGGCAGGACCCATTCTTAGTAGGAGAATAATTATCACCGAGGGATCAGGCAGGAGATCTCAGTGGTGCTGCTTATATCAATGCAATGGGCAGCGCTCATGAAAATAATCAATAAACAATCTATAATAGGAATAGAAAGTTTTATTTGTGCCACGCTGAGGACTAAAGCCCAGAAGACAGTCTCTCAGATAACTCTGAAGAGCTGCACCACAGAAGCATGGCTTTCAGCACAGTTTTATATCTTTTCTGAACAAAGAACATCAAACAAGTCAGGGATACATTCCTTCGAGGTTTCAGAAAAACAGATCAGCAGGTACACAGTGAGTCAGTAAGGCCTTGGGGCCTGGGAAGGGAGGTTCATCATCATGGGAGGACCAGAACTGGCGTCCCAGGAAGGGAGGCAGTTAATCCTTATTTTTGTCACGGACATGCTTTATTTCTGGCCAATGCACCCTTTTCTTAATAATTAAAGCAGATGTACAGTGAGTGTCTGATAGGCCACAGACAGACATAATATTCAAGTTAACTCTAACCGCCAGAACGGCGGCCCCATACCTCAATATGGGAACGTCCCTCTTATCAGCAGGAAGGAGGCTGGAGTGCAGGAGGCCTGCCCCCTACTCAGCGCCCGGCCCCTCAAGGCTGGCTGGGGTTGGTGGGCTCAGCTCTAGGGGAAGCACAAGACAGCCCCTGGCTAAAGCTTGGAGGGGACAGGTGCCTGAGAACAGCTGTCCGCCAAGCCTTTTCATCCTTGTTCTCAGCAGGCAGGGCGATGAAAGGAAAGTGTTTATTCAAAACGTATACAGAGGGTTACACTGCAGTCACATTCTCCATCCTCATAACTAAAGAAACACCTTTTGCTCGCACCCTGTGGAGACTCTAGAATGTTGTCTAATATAGTAGCCGGAAACCCTAGACAGGTATTCAAATATAAATTAGTTAAAATAAAGTGCAACGAAGAAGAATCCGTCCCTCCTTCACAGCAGCTGCATTCCAAGGGCTGGGTGGCCCCCATGGCTCGTGCTACTGTGCTGGGCGGTGCTGGTGTGTCCACAGCCTCAGGGAAGGTCTGCTGGACAGCACTTCCAGACCCTGTGATGATGACAGCACAGGGCACCTCTTGGTCCACACTGTGAGCAAACGCTCCCTCATCATCCTTCTTTTGCCAAGAGGAGGTGCTCTTCAGTTCAAAGCACATAGAAATGGTACAGAAAGACATAAAAGCATTTGTACTGAGGAACAACAAATGTCTCTGAAGACCAGAAAAAAGAAGAGACGCTTTACATTTTTGGGAAGGGTGTTTCTAGGTGGAATTTTATAGTCAGGGGATTTCTGAGAATTTAGGGAAGGAGCCTTCACCTGTAATCCAGTCAACGCTTAGGAGTGTCAGGGGGCTGTGGTCCTCCTGGGCCAAAGAAAACACCTCCTCCTCCTGTTGACGAGGGACTTGTAGGTCATACCTAAGAGCTGTTCTCCTGTGATCACAACATGACCAATACCGAAACCTGAATTGATTGTGTGAGGCCACTCATTACAACCCGACTCCCCCTTTGCAGCTAGGGTTTGTCCTGTGATCAATGCTATTTTTCTGATACAGGTTTCATTAGTATTTAGGTATGAGAACACCCATAGGTCAGGAGACAGTTGCCACTGAGAAGATCGCTTTAAATAATTATATTCACAGTTCCCAAGACGAGGGGTCATGCCACACCCTGGGTGGGGGGCACACAGGGAAGCATCAGGGTCAGTCAGGAGGCAGAGGGAGGGAGGGGAGAATGTGGGCAAGGGCCTTTATGGTGGTTTCTGTGAGAAGAAACAGACACAGGATAAACAGGCTGGTTTGAACAATTTCAGTGGGCTCTGGGGCTCAGGGACTGCCCTAGTGTTCTGGTACCTGGCCCTGGGGTAATTAGGGCAGGGGGATAGTGGCCCAGAGTATGAGAGACTGATAGAAGAGGTGGTTGAGATGTCAGCTCTGCACTGGTTGGTGTAAACCTGAAAGGTGCCGGGAACTATCCTACCCTACAGCGCAGTCAAAGCATCAAAATACAGGAAAGAAGACATGGAGAATACAGTTGTGCAAGGGGAAGACAGCTGTGGTGGTTGCAGAGATTATTGTCCTGGGGACACAAGTTTTTGCAAAGGTTCAAAAAAGAGAGAGAGAATTATCTGTTGCTATTCCGCATTTGTGATGTATGGGAAAACAGCAGCCATCTTGTGACCATGAGGTCCCAAGAGTTAGGAGGAATAGCAAATGCCAAAGATAGAATAGCAAAAAGATGAAAAATCTGAGGACTTGAAGGTACATTTACATAGCTGAATCAATCTCAGGGAAGCCTTTTCTTCTTTGTTGCCTCTTCAGTTAGAACAATAATGCCTATTTCGTCAAGTCACCGTTGAACAGGGTTTTTGTGCTAAAGATATTCCTGATATTATAATGGCAACATTTCTATTTCCATTTTTCCCTCTCCACCCTATTTAATGTAGCCCCCCCATCCCAGGTCTTCCTGCCTCCCTCCTGTCCCCCTCCTTCCCATCCCCCCCCCAGCACTTCTATAGCATACAACATTTTATACTTATTTGTTTATTATCTTTCTCACCCACTAGTATGTAAGCTCCAGGAGGGAAGGACTTCTGTTTGTTTCATGCACCTGCACTTGATGGAAAGGACCTGGAGCATAGCAACCACTCAATTAATATTTGTCACATTAATGAATAAAGATGCTTTATTAATGACATCAGTAAACATTTGTAACAAGATAGTGTTCTAATGATATCCCAGTGCAAATATCTTTAATGGCAAGGGAAAATGCGTGAATTGAATTGCAGAAGTTCAGAGCTGAAACAGAAATTAGAAAGTTAGATATTTTCATGTGGGAAAACAAAGGTCAAGGAGAGATGTAACTTGGAAATGGTCATACTTATAGTATATGAGCTAAGTCTGATTCTCCCGAGTCCAAATATAGCCCAGATGTTAATTAATCAAGTGCTTTCCTTAGTGTTAATAGCTTACCAACTATTTCAATTTACATACTTATAGGTTGTGCTGTTTGCAAAAGCCAGTATTCAACCTTTTTTTTTTTTTTTTTTTTTTTTGCGGTATGCGGGCCTCTCACTGTTGTGGCCTCTCCCTTTGCGGAGCACAGGCTCCGGACGTGCAGGCTCAGCGGCCATGGCTCATGGGCCCAGCCGCTCCGCGGCATGTGGGATCTTCCCGGACCGGGGCTCGAACCCACGTCCCGTGCATTGGCAGGTGGACTCTCAACCACTGCGCCACCAGGGAAGCCCTATTCAACCATTTTTGACTTAACAATGTTAATTCTACTTTGCTCATCCTTTTAAGCTGTGGTTTTATATCTTTATTTTTGATCAATATTTTGAAAATATTTCTTCATAAAAATCTAAGTCCTCAAATACTGAAAGTCTCTATTATATCTGTTTTGAAAGACAGTCTCTATTTTTCATAAGCAGTACTATACTTAAAATACATAAATTAAAATTTTAATGACTAAAAATAATTGCTTGAAAAATAACTAATTTCATTTGTTCTGGAAGTTGGAATTAGATTTAATTTTTTTTCCACCAATAGAAAGTCTGCAATTCAATTTCAAAATAATACAGGCCTTAAACTTCCTATAATTTTGTAAAACAATTTTCAGTATTTATTACAAATAAACATCGTGGTGCCAGCTACAAACTGGCACTTGCCATCTCCCTCTACAAGGGTTAAATCACGTGCTGCGGCAGCTGCTGACTTTCAACACCCCCTGAAAGGCGTTCAGGTGGAGAGCAGAAATGAGGCACTGTGCTCTGGGGAAAACTGGCAGAACACATCTTCAGAGAGTTAGATTAGTTTCAGGAGAAGATTTTATGAACCTAATTCTTGTATCTCCTCATGTCTAGAAAAGCACTGAAATCCCTCATGGTGATGTCTACTCCTCACGACTAGCAGTAACCTGCACGAGATTAGCGGAAACCTTCTGCAGAAAGTATGTGCTTGAGTGCAGGTACTCCCCCTTCACCAAAATCACACGTTTACTGACCTTCTCCCCTGCCTCTCTGGAGCAGTTTCTCAGAGCTGAGATGCTGCCTCCTGGGCTATAGTCCTCATTTTGCCGCCAATAAAACTTAACTCACAGCTCTCACGTTGTGCATTATTTTGTCAGTCAACAATGGTTTAAATACATTTTTCCAGTTTCAAGAACATTTGAGTTTTTAAGCCATTGAGCCGAGGTTATTTAGTCATGCAAGGATGCTAATTAAGCCCAGAGGGAGGGTGGATCTCCCTCCATTTGGGTGAATATTTTTATATTATCCAGGGAAACCATTGATTAAAACTCCAAATTAGCATTATTTTCTTAGTTCACTGATGCTGATATTTAAAGTGTTTGCTAAGTTGCACAGTGTTTTATTTAACAAAATCATCTATTAAGGAATATATCTTATATTTCCTTGGCCAAATTATCACACAGAAGCAGCGTAAGCAATCTGGCCTCAGGAGATCCCCAGTGATGGATAAGGCAGACTTGTCAATAAGGAATAATGAACCATAGAAGAAACAACTGATCATTTCATTTAACTATTTGATTTAAAATATGCACAAGGCACAAGGCTCCCTGTCACATACGCAAACACTTGCCACACGCAGATGACTCCTTAATTAGGTGTTTATAGAGGCTTTTGTAAAATTAATTTTTATTGGTGTATAGAGTTGTTTTACAATGTTGTGTTAGTTTCTGCTGTACAGAAAAGTGAATCAGTTACATGTATACATATATCTCCTCTTTTTTGAATTACCTTCCCATTTAGGTTACCACAGAGTATTGAGATTTCCCTGTGCTCTACAGTAGGTTCTCATTATTATCTATTTTATACATTGTATCAGTAGTGTATATATGTCAATCCCAATCTCCCAATTCATCCCACCACCCCCCTTCACCTTCTGGTATCCGTAAGTTGGTTCTCAACGTCTTATAGAGGTTTATTTAAAGGCAGGGATTCTGCTAGACACTGAGACACTGGGTCCTGGAGTCGAAGACCTCAGGAAGGGGGGTAGAGGGGGGTGCAAGCACCGTGGTCCACTTCCCCATCATCCCATCACACCTTCACTCAATGTTTGTAGTGTGTGTTGGCATAGGGGTGTCAACAACACGAAACTACAGATAAGTGAGAAGTTAGGAGCTTTTGCAAGGATAACCCTGAATGGGTCCTATGCTATCGGAGGTGTATTTATGGGGCTGGGGGTGTGATGTGGAAGGTATGGGTGAGGAATAGTGTCCGGGAGGGCTAAGTCGGGGGAGGTGCCCATTGAGTGTGTCCTGAAGAACGGTGAACATGTCCTGGCAGAGAGAACAGAGAAGAAATAGAAGGAAGGGCAGGTGCACAACAGGAGCACAACAGAAACAGGTGAGAGAGGAGAGGAGGGGTGTCATCCTGCGGCTGGCCCTGGGGGGTGGGGAGGGATGGTGAAAGGCAGCCTGGGGAGGGAACCAGAACTGGGTAATGGTGCCATACTGGTTACCATAGAAACCGCACCGGGAGCAATGAAACGTGGGGAAAGGGCTGCGCAGGGGAAGCAGAATTCATGACAAAGTGACCTTGCCCTGGACCTGTCCTCCTGGGCAAGGGAATGAACCTCTGCTCCTCGGCTTCCCCAGGGGAATCTTTTGTTTGTTTACCTGAAGCCCCTTGCAGGGTGGAGACCCTCAGTGAAGAGGGGCTTGGGGGAGCTAACATGGGATGAGGGGTTGTCATGGACCTGGAGATGATCATGCTCAGTGAGGTGAGCCAGACAATAACAACTATCTTACGATATCACCTATATATGGAACCTAAAACAATAATACAAATGTTTTGTCAAATGAACTTATTGACAAAACAGAAACAGACCCACAGACGTAACAAACTTATGGCATTTACCAAAGGGGAAGGGGAGATATAAATTAGGAGATTGGGATTAACACATACACACTGCTATATATAAAATAGATAATCAACAAGGACCTACTGTATAACATGGGGAACTATACCCAATATTTTGTAAGAACCTATAAGGGAAAAGAATTTGAAAAAGAATATATATGTATGTATAACTGAATCATTGTGCTGTACACCTGAAACTAACACACAGTGTAAATCAACTACATTTAATTTAAAAAATCGCGCTGTGATTCACCCATGCTTCCCCACCCTTGGACAGACCACGGGGTTATTAAGTTCCCCCAGTGGCATTTTCCATTGCAGGTGAGTTTGTGAACTAAGTCTTTTCTTCCCAGGAGTAATAGGAGCCGTTCCGCTTTTCAGGTTAGGGGTACATCCTTTCCCCTGTGAACACGTGAGCCCACCTGATGTTCATGGTCATCAGAGCCTGGGAGTCCAGAGCAGAGCCAGTTACTGGGAAGGATGATGAATAAACTGAATGTCCCCAAGTGTGTGCCTTTCCACCAGGCACTTTTGTTGGAAAAAACCCCCCACTGCCTCTGTGCCCAACATTCTCTTTTGATTTGCTCATATATGATTCCGTGGGCACTAAAAATGGAAACAAAAATAAAGTAAGTGAATGGTATGAAATGCAGGGAATGGTGCCACTGAGGAAATAGTTTGTGGGAAAAGAGGTCCTTGGGGCCTTTGGCAGTCTTGCTAAAATTCAGGGGCACATTTCACCAAGGGGGTTGGAGGTTGAGGCCAAGTTACTGCAAGGCGGTCCCAATCCTAGCTGCCGGCCCAGGAGATCTGGGCAGATACATACTTGGGGGAGAGACTTGAAGCCTGCGAATAACTCACCTGCAGTCTGTCCCTCCAATAATAAGAAATAGCATTTTATTGCATTTTTCTCATTTGGGGTTCATGACACCCTGTACTTGGAGGCCACAGTGCTATCCCCATTTAATAGCTGGGGAAACAGAGGCTAAGGGAACAGAGGCAGACTTGCTCAGCCCAGGAGCTGGCAGACGGTGGATCCTGAATGTGGATTTACAGCTTCTGGGCCAGCACACCCAGGGGCTCCTAGGGACACCACTCTCCTTCTGGGGGAGATTTTGAGGCCTCTGCAGTTATGGTCACTGAGTGGTGACAACAATCAGATTGTGGGGAATCCTTGGGAAGAAGGTCCTGAAAGAGGGGGCATGGTAGTTTGGGAGTGGGGAGCTGGGCGAGGCTCTGTGAGCCCAGAGGCCACTAGCGGAGCACATCCGGAAACCGGCCTCCAGCTGAGGAGCAATGCAAATTCAGTTAATTTTAAAATGCTAGAATCTTATGGCACCCAAGCAGGAGCAGAGATGTATGCAAGAGACAAGAAAAGGCAAAGGGAAATAACACGCTTAGCATCCTTGGTATCACACGCCTACCCCAATCCCCTTAAGAGTTGTTTACCATTTTAATGTCAGCATTGATTGACCAATTCAACAGGAGTTTCCTTGCAGAACCGGTGATTTCAGGCCGGTCACAAGCCCGTCGGTTTTGTCTCCACCAGCCCTGGATGGGTTTGCTGGTCTCCCAGGGAGACTGGCAGTTACAATATACTCCTAGTCCTAAAGGACTCTCTCTCTCTCCTGATTTCTCTTTGGCCTTTATCACTACTTGAAGGTGAAATATTTTATAGAACGTTATGTACAGTATGATTCCATTTCTTTAAAAACACGACACAATAAAGTGACCCATAAATGCATAGAAACTATCTGGGAAACTCTGCTAACTGGTTCCCTCCATGACGGGGAGGGGTGCTGATTGGGGAGGGGTGTTTTGACTTTTTATTTTATATGTTTTATTCTATGATTTTTTAAATGCTTGAATTACTTTCACCATGAAAAAATATGTTATGCAATAAAACTAAAAGGGTGACTAAATATGTAAAAATGAATAAATTAAATTTTAAAATACAAAACTCTGGTTTCAATGTTTTTCATTTAGATTTCAGAAAATTACAAAGTCCTTCTCTGAGTGTCTTATGATATAGGCACTTGGGTTCCCAGGAGCAGGTCCGGTCAGAGTTCTGCATCCAGGTTGGGGATTTCCTGAGTTAAATTGTTTAGAAAATGAGCTCTTTTATGTGTCTGTGCTCTGAGGACTTAAAAATAACTTTGATATATTCCCTCTGCCCCCTCTGCTCCAGTCACGTGGATGAACTAAGAGGCATCCTTATGCAAAGAATGCAATTTGAAATGGCCCTGCGGTCTGGTCCATATCTCAATGTAGGAATTTTGACTGGCTGGGACCTGCCAACTGCGACCAAAACACACCAAATGTGAGAACATGAGCCTAATGGGAGATCCCAGGACATAATTTTCAGTAGGAAGAGGTTGGCTACATTCCATTTTTAGTACCAAAGATCAAAATCAATGGACTCTGTAAAAATACTATTTTCTTCCCAGAACAAAGGTACAAATATTGTGTGTTCGTCTCACTAATGAACAGTTTAAAGAAAAAAAGTTTTTCTTAGCCTGATATACTTCTTTAACTCTGTCCTCTGCAATAATTCCAGAATTTGCCCATTTCCTGCATAATTGTTAATGCAAACAAGCATTTTGTTCTAGGAGATGACAATGCCACAACAGTGCCATGCCTTACTCTAAAGAACCCAATGGGACAAATCTGTTGGGGACAAGAGTCCATCATCCACAGCTGGGACACATGCTGCACACAAGCTCTCAGTGACCAGCCACATTGTTCAGGCACCTTTATTTGACATTCGATCCCAGGCATTGCAACCATTTACTCAACCAGGCAATGCATTTTTACGCTTGAGGAAATGTTGCTTAAGTAACTTATCCAAGGTTTCCAGCTAGTAAAAGTGGACAGAATGGACATTCCGACCCAGGAAAGCTGACTTGGAGACCATACTCTGTGCTAAAACCTTCATATCTCTCTTAATTCTCGCCCCCCTCTGTATATATGTACATCAAAAACTCAAAAGTGATAATGCACTGTGGTGTCCTAAATGGGAGGGAAATACAAAAGGGAGGGGATATATGTATATGTACGGCTGATTCATTGCTGTGCAGTAGAAGCTAACACAACATTGTAAAGCAACTATACTCCAATAAAGATTAATTTAAAAAATAAACTGTAATTTAAGAAGTTAAAAAAAAAGAACAAACTCAAAAGTGAAAATGAAATAAAGCCACTGGCTGCATGTTTGAATGACATGCAGTGAGAAAACTTCTTGGAGATTTAAACAATTGAGATTCATGGCATGCGAGGATGCCTGGTAGAGCTGTCACCTTCAATAGCTTGGAAATTGCTGGCTGAAATTGTAGCTGCAGTGGAAGCAGTTGATAATAGGAGAGTTTTGTTGTGTGTTTGTTGCTGTAAGCGGTATTTATTTGTCAAGGTATTGGAGAGAGTAAGGGGAGAGGGATGAGAGAGAGAGATTGCAGAGAGAGGGAGAAGTCTCAGGAAAGAATAACTGATTTTCAAGCAGAAAAAAACCCAAACGAACAGAGAAGTCTAAAAATTTGTAGCTTTAGATGGTGGGAAAAACCAATTGCTGGGTAGTTCCCATATTAAGGCATGAGTCTGAGAAAAGGCCTTGAATGACAAAGACCTGATAAAACCTCTGCAGGCTACAAGGAATCAAGACAAAAACCTCATTACCAGATTGTCGACAAGCTCCCTACATCTTGCTGCAGGCCACTCGGGTGTAGCCTGTAAGTTCAGAGGGAAAATCTGGCAGCAAGAAATCAAAGAAAGACAGCAAATTTGAGAACTATCTCAAAAAGAATGTGGAGTATGGTTATTGACACAGAATTGTTTGGAAAATACTGAATTCTCCCAATTCTGATACGCTTTTGTTTCCCCACATTTTAGCATGTATAAAATAAGGAACAGATGTCAGTGTATAATTGGCTTTTTTTTTTTTCATTTTCTTAGTGGTACATAAAATAATGATGATTCTTACAACAGATGACAGGGCAGGATTATCTAAGGGAACTGTGTGGAAAGCAAAGGAAAACAAGAGCAAAATCAAAAAAGAACAAGCCTAGCACTGGAATAAAAATGTCTTTGACGGTATTGACTGGGTTGCAAAGCTGTGTGCCCTCTGACACCCACGTACAAGGGGCCCAGGGAGAGCATGGAAAGGGCAGAATCTCCCAGGACAGAGAACGTGTCCCAGAAAGCTGCCCCGAGGCTTTTGCAGATGCTGGAGCAACCACAGGGGCCGGATCGCATGACCCCTGGCATCAAACTGCTCTAAGAGAATTTACACAGAGCTAAGCGGGTGTGAGTCATTGAGCAATTCCTTTCACTTACATCACTAAAAGGCCACAGCGTGTTTTAAGTCCAAGCACAGCATATTTTCCCCTAAATTCAAACCTCTGCGTTTGAACCTAGTCATATCATCCAGTCAACAGCTCAGGGTCTAGAGTGGGCAGCAAACTCAGCGACAGCGTGTTGGTGTCTGAGGGGAAAAGCCTCATTTGCAGGTAACATCTGCTGGCCGGGCTTGGGCCTCCAGAGAGCACTTTTCATGGAGGCCATTAAACATACAAATGGTTCCTAAACTCCAGCTTATTTTGTGTCTCACGTCAGCAAGCTGGAATCATCAGATGCTTTCTCTGTTCAGCAACACTGGGCACGGAGACAGGTGAGTGCTAAACTGGCAGTGCTTTTACTCTGAAGAATAAACCCCTACAGAAAAGCTCAGTCGTTACCTTTGTGGATTTTCCTATCATTTTTTGAGGGTTTATTCAAAATATAGAAAATGTATTTTTGCATGTTTTGAATGATGCTAGATTCATTTGCATGACAGTTTCGTTAAATATAAATAATTTCCTCGTACATTCTCTCCCTCTCCCCCAACACAAAAATTACAGCACAGTCATTCAACTCAGAATAGGGAAATGTCAAAACAAATTTCAGGATCCAGGATCGTTTGCACTGCCTGTGAATTAACTATTTTTAGCCTAAGCATAAGACATTTTTAGTGGCTGAAGTCAGCTGATGTAGCCTTGTTCGTGTGACCCAACTGAGAGATGAAGTTGGCTGTGATCATGGGCCCAAATATATACATTCTAACTTAGTTTATTTAATGCACGAGATGCCTGACGACCAACGGTAACATTTGTTTGAAGTTTTCAGAACTCACAAAGGATTTTCCCTTTTTAATTGTCTTTAAACTTGAAGCAGACTTAGATTAACTTCCAAAAGATTGGAGATGTCTCTTTTAATTCAGTAGCTAAACTCCATTTAAGATGATTTTAGGTCTTGGCATGATTGCTAACAGGACCTTAGAAATCATCCTGGAAACATCGTTCGATTCCCCTTTCACGTTGTGTCAAGAGTTGTCCTCACTGACTTTCATCTGTGTTTTGTAAACACAGATTAATTTTATCAGGACCTCTTCTTACGGAGTTGTTAACATGCTTTTATTTCTTTTGGAAAGATGATGTATTAACTAATTTAAATGTGGAAGTAGAGTCAACTATGTTCTCAACAGAATGATAGTCCATACTGCAATTTCATTTTATTTTACTTCATTTCATTGATTCTTATTTACAGGGGAGACTAGACACCTTCCCAGCCATGAGGATTCTAAATTAGTAGTTGAATGTGAGCATCATCTCAAACTCCAGGTCGATGACATCCTAAATCAGTCCAGACTAAAGCTCATTCAAGCTAAATGACATGTCTCATAACTGGTTTTTATCTTCTTTGCTTATGAAAGCATCTTTTAAAGATGTATGAGTGAGAAGAGAAATGAGCAGAGCAAGAATCTAAAGACATCAGGGAAGACAGCAAAGAGAAGAATTAACCAAAACCATGAACTCATACATTTTTTCCTTGATAGTTTTGATTAGTTTGTAGGAGTTGAACACCTTTGCAGTTTAGGGTGATAAGAAAATGACTGCTCCACTTTATCACAAAAGATGATTTCTTGTTAATTTCACACTATGGGTCTTCAATTTTATGAACAACATATAGTTTTTTATATATACATATTTTTATCTATTTATTTGGTTGCACAGGGTCTTAGTTGTGGCAGGCAGGCTCCTTAGTTGTGGCACATGGGCTCCTTAGTTGTGTCATGAGAACTCTTAGTTGTGGCATGCATGTGGGATCTAGTTCCCTGACCAGGGGTTGAACCCGGGCCCCCTGCATTGGGAGTACATATTCGTAACCACTGGACCACCAGGGAAGTCCCAACAACATATAGTTTTAAAACATCATTTTTTAGCCCTTTTTCTTTGGCCTCATATCCCTTACTTAGTAGTTTCTTCCCCAGCTTGAGTATGGTTAAATTCATTATTTTATTTCTATAATTTGGAGGATGCTGGATTTCGTATAATCGATGTGTAAATAAATCCCTGCCCCACCATTTGCCAGGTGAATGAAATGGGAATAACAATGCCTACCTCATGGAACTGGCTGAAAGAGTTACTAGTATGATGTAAGGAAATCCCTAGCACACACAATGTCTGGTAGACAGGTGTCTTTCACAAATATGTGTTGAATTAGAGAATCTCTTCATGAAATTATTGAAGATTCATATATACCAAGGTTACAGACTCAGATCACATAATTAGGTGCTGGAGACAGGATTTGAACCCAGGTTCTATGGCATGGTTCCAACCACCTTTACGAGCCCAAAGATGTCAAGCCAAAACAGTAATGAAACATACACGATAACGTATTATATGTATTATGCTTATAACACTGTATTCTAGAATTAAAATTTTCTAGGAGAGTCAAACTTAAATGTTCTCACTAAAAAGAAAAATAATTATGTGAGGTGATGGAGGTCTTAAATAGCTAGATGGGAGGAATCCTTTCATAAGTTATACATATCAAGTGATCACAATGTATATTTTCATATCTTACAATTTTATGTGCTTGTTGTACCTCAATAAAAATTAAAAAATAAACCTTAAAAATAATAAAGCTATCCGAATGTTTCCCATCACATTTGACATAATATTCTACCTTTTTGCCCAGATTTACACAGCTCTGCATGCCTCCCCTTGCTACTGCTCCAACTTCATCCCACAGCAGCCGTAAGCCAGCCACTGACACACCAGCCATACGGGCTTTTTGTATGTGGAATTCTGTGTTTCCGAGGTAAGGGCTTCATACTTGGAGGTGCTCCCAGCCTGGCATCCTCTTTCCAATGACATTCACACTGCAGGTTCCTTCCCAACAATCAGAAATCAGAGACAGCTTTCTGGCCAGATGGTCCCTTCTTACCAGATAGCATCATCTTTTAGCTTTCTGATCAATGAAAGAAGGGCATTATTTATGTATTGATTCACTTACTTCCTCTCTGTCTGACTTGAGAGGATGTATATTCCCCAAGAGTATGATTTCTCATTCAACATTATTTCTTCAGTTCTGGGTACAGAGGAGGCTGATGATGAGAAACCACTCCAAAAAAAATGTGTTGAATTGAGAAATGTGAGACAGTTATTTGAACAGCATACAAAAAAGTAATTTGGGAAGAATGCACAATTTGCATGTTAAATCTATCTTCATTCTTTACTTATTAGTACATTAAAATTAAAGTAAGTTTTGTAATGAATTTGATCACAAACACATACAAATGTGAGGCACTTAATTATATAACAGTACAGCATTGTGTGGTGGTTTTAAACGCTTTAAGATCTGTTTTTATTATCCTCATCAAAATGGAAACGCAGAATGAAACAGTACTCATGGGAAACTCACAGAACTTAGGGAAGGTATCTATGGATTTCAGATTTTTTTAACCTACACAAGTGTTGAAGAAGTTGCACGGTTTCAGATGTGTTTCTGGGTGCAGGACTGTGAGATTGGTGGTGATCTTGGGACCCCTTGATTCTTTGAGAGGCCTGAACCAAGGAGCACGTTATTTTCTCCTTCAGCATCTTAATGAAATCGTCTGAGTGCAAAGTCATTCTCCTGTTTGATAGAAGAGTTTAGTACAGTTAGGAATTTTGCTAATTGCCAGGACTGAAGTCTAAGGTTCCTGACTCAATCATAAATATCTATGCCAATAACTTACTTTCTGATAAAAGCAGATGGATTTGATTTTGCAAAAACCTGGATGATTCACTATTAGATATAATTGCTATTGTGTGGACAAAAGAAAGCTGCATTTCCACAGTAAGAGGAAAAGGGTGCATTTCCTTAGCGTTGATAAAATAGCATTCAAAGGATTGACGTGCGATGGTCATATAATGCCTTTGGTAAAACTGGCCACCCTCATGGGAACTGAATACTGATAATGAATTCCACTGTCGCCGTCATTTAGTGCTTAGTACAGGTACATGTCATTGTGTCAACAACAGATGATTTTCAATTTAATTGTCCCACATCTTCTATAATTCTAAAGATGATGTTTCCATAAGAAGAAAGGAAATTATAAATAACCTGCAAAATTAAGGCCCCAGATTTTTATTATGAATAATTCATTGTCATTATTCTATCCCACCATTTTTATACTGATCCTTAGGAAGTTACAACTAAATTTTAAACTATAGAAAAGGACGATAGAACTATTAGACATCTGGCATGCTTTACTTTTTTATGAAACTTGACTTTATCTCAAAGAAACAAACTCATAGAATGACATTTTGTTAACACAAAATCCCTGCTTGCTTGAATTTGCACTTGTTAAATTTTAACTGAGCTAAAAAGAGAAATCTTTCATCATACCACTTGCTGCCAGGCCTGTAACGAAAGACACCCTGCTGGTTGTAGCTCTAATAATAAACTTTCTTTCATATGGGCCTTTCAAAGTTACAGGGTCACAAAGTACCTGGAAATAAATCTCAAAAAGAACAGCAAATTCTGGAATCGCATCCAAATTCTTTATGCCTGTGACTATAACAGAGTTAATAAGTTGTAGATGTAAGTGAATAACTGCGAGCAGACCCAGAGGTGAGTATGTTCAACAGATAAAAACAAGCAGGTGTTGAGGGCCCGCAGAAAGGAGCTATGAGCTGCAGGGGTTTAGGGCAGATACTTGCAGAATTTCACTTAGGCTGTGGGAAGCATAGCTGAGGGCCTAGGATGAGGGAGCCTTGGAGATGAATGCACATGGGAGACCACCGCACACCTGGAGCCTGGAAGGGCATGGGGGCCTGAGCTGATGTCATGCTCATGAGCTTGTCAACAGTCATTGGTTAAATCCTTGTGAACATGAAAGCCTTAACTGTTCATTTTCTGGGACTATCTCCTATGTAAAGCCTAAGGGAGCCCAACCATCCCCCACTTTGCACAAAGATGACTCACTCTCATTCTTTCCTTTCTTTCTTCTTCCCTCCAATATTGAGAAATGGCAAAGGTTCAGTTAGAAGACTTGATCGATTGATATTTGACACTTGAGCCCCTCCCAGTGTTAGGAGTAGGTCCTCATTACAGGGAGGCGTTTCCCCTTCTTCCCCACCTCCCTGTCTCTGGGCACATTTACTTTGCTTTACATCTGACATAAGTGTCATTTTAGTTACATATTTCCTCCCTTGTTCAAGACACAGCACCTCTAGGGGAATCTGTACATGACATCTCTTTTGGGGTCATCCTTTCCTCATTTTGTTCCTAGTATAGTATCAGTATTTCTCTTTTTCCGTATTATTTAACTCCATGGTAAGAAATTTCAAAATACACTTTGTTAGTTTGCTTATTATTAATTTTTTATTAGAACAGGCTTTCTTATGCTTAAGTGATTGCGTTTTCCCTTACTAAAATCCATTTTTATTTTAGCTGAGTTAATTCCCCAAGGTATTGAAGAATTCTTCTCTGATTTGTGCTAAATTATAAACCACCTACGAGTTTTGCATAGTGGCGTTTACAATGTGGCTTTTATCGTTGGCTCACCATAAAATCTACTTTAGGTTAAGTTTAACTTTTTAAGGCAAGTTGCAGTTTGTTACTAGGTCACATTTCTGATGGCTTCATTAAATAACAATTGATTTGCATTTAGGCACAAAGTCCTGCTTTACCAGGGAGGCTCTTGACCCAAAGAAATGTTATCAGTCACCCAAGTCAACACTTCCATTTAATGCTTAAAATTTGCCAGTGCTTTGCCAAGGTGTAACCTGTCACCTTGATCATTTTCAACACTTCCAGTGACTGGTAATCAAAATCATCCTGTTTCATATTTGGTCATCTATTCTGAGGTAAAGTGCTACCTGAACTAAAACCAATATGCCCTTCACTTCCCTTCAATGGTCTTTGTCACAGACCTTGTGGAAAAGAAAAAAGTTAATATCCATATGACAGCTCTACAATTATCTGTAAATGTTTCCATTCCTCCATTCAGTCTCTTCATTTAATGGACTTCACAGACCACTCACCGGTGTCTCTTAAGGGGATTTGCTCGTGCTACTGACAGGACCCTCAAATTAGACCAAGAAAAGCCAAGTGTAGGACAGGGCTGTTGTCTATCTTAAGGCATGTTTTCTGTGCATCTGAGGGTCACAGTAAGGATTTTTGAATCACATCACTCTGTTGACTAACATTAGGTTTATAATTAAAACTTTTATTTTTAAAATTTGTGCATTTATTTATTCCCTAAAACGCTGCTCTATGGGAGCCCCTGAAGATGGCTGTACCATTTTATATTCCTATCAGCAATGCACATGGGTTCTTGTTTCTCTGTGTCCTTACCAACACTTGGTACTGTCTGTCTTTTTATTACACATACTCTAGTGGACATTTGGTTTAATTTGTACCTTCCTAAAGACTAACGAAACTATCTTTTTATTTGCTTATTTATCATTCAGATATCTTTTTTGATGAGATGGCTTTAAAACTTATGCTCAGTTTAAAATTGAGATTTTTATTTAGTTATAATTGAAAAGTTGAGTTCTTTATAATCTATCAAATACATGATTTGCAAGTGTTTCCTTCTAGCTTATGACTTCCCTTTAATCTTTTATCTTTTTACTGTGTTGAATTTTATTTAATTATTTTTTTATACAGCAGGTTCTTATTAGTCATCCATTTTATATACATCAGCGTATACATGTCAATACCAATTGCCCAATTCATCACACCACCACTCCCACCCCCCCAGCACTTTCCCCCCTTGGTGTCCATACGTTTGTTCTCTACATCTGTATCTCAATTTCTGCCGTGCAAACTGGTTCATCTGTACCATTTTTCTAGGTTCCACATATATGCATTAATATACAATATTTGTTTTTCTCTTTCTGACTTACTTCACTCTGTATGACAGTCTCTAGATCCACCCACGTCTCAACAAATGACCCAATTTAGTTCCTTTTTATGGCTGAGTAATATTCCACTGTATATATGTACCACATCTTCTTTATCCATTCATCTGTCAATGGGCATTTAGGTTGCTGCCATGACCTGGCTATTGTAAATAGTGCTGCAATGAACACTGGGGGGCATGTGTCGCTTTGAATTATGGTTTCCTCTGGGTATATGCCCAGTAGTGGGATTGCTGGGTCATATGGTAACTCTATTTTTAGTTTTTTAAGGAACCTTCATACTGTTCTCCATAGTGGCTGTATCAATTTACATTCCCACCAACAGTGCAAGAGGGTTCCCTTTTCTCCACACCCTCTCCAGCATTTATTGTTTCTAGATTTTTTGATGATGGCTATTCTGACCGGTGTGAGATGATAATCTCATTGTAGTTTTGATTCACATTTCTCTAATGATTAATGATGTTGAGCGTTCTTTCATGTGTTTGTTGGCAATCTATATGTCTTCTTTGGAGAAATGTCTATTTAGGTCTTCTGCCATTTTTCGATTAGGTTGTTTGTTTTTTTAATATTGAGCTGCATGAGCTGTTTATATATTTTGGAGACTAATCCTTTGCCTGTTGATTCGTTTGCAAATATTTTTTCTCATTCTGAGGGTTGTCTTTTGGTCTTGTTTATGGTTTCCTTTGTTGTGCAAAAGCTTTGAAGTTTCATTAGGTCCCATTTGTTTATTTTGTTTCTATTTCCATTACTCCAGGAAGGTAGATCAAAAAAGATCTTGCTGTGATTTATGTCAAAGAGTGTTCTTCCTATGTTTTCCTCTAAGAGTTTTATAGTGTCCAGTGCTACATTTAGGTCTCTATGCCATTTTGAGTTTATTTTTGTGTATGGTGTTAGGGAGTGTTCAAATTTCATTCTTTTCCATGTAGCTGTGCAGTTTTCCCAGCACCACTTATTGAAGAGAATGTCTTTTCTCCATTGTATATCTTTGCCTCCTTTGTCATAGAATAGTTGACCATAGGTGTGTCAGTTTATCTCTGAGCTTTCTATCTTGTTCCATTGATCTATGTTTCTGTTTTTGTGCCAGTACCATATTGTCGTGATTACTGTAGCTTTGTAGTATAGTCTGAAGTCAGGGAGTCTGAGTCTTCCAGCTCTGTTTTTTTTCCCTCAAGACTGCTTTGACTATTCGGGATCTTTTGTGTCTCCATACAAATTTTAAGATATTTTTGTTCTAGTTCCATAAAAAGTGCCATTGGTAATTTGAAAGGAATTGCATTGAATCTGTAGATTGCTTTGGGTAGTATAGTCGTTTTCACAAAATTGATTCTTCCAATCCAAGACCATGGTATGTCTCTCCATCTGTTGGTATCATCTTTAATTTCTTTCATCAGTGTCTTATAGTTTTCTGCATACAGGTCTTTTGTCTCCCTAGGTAGGTTTATTCCTAGTTATTTTATTCTTTTTCTTGCAATGGTAAATGGGAGTGTTTCCTTAATTTCTCTTTCAGATTTTTCATCATTAGTGTAAAGGAATGCAAGAGATTTCTGTGCATTAATTTTGTATCCTGCAACTTTACCAAATTCATTGGTTAGCTCTAGTAGTTTTCTGTTGGCATCCTTAGGATTCTCTATGTATAGTATCATGTCACCTGCAAACAGTGGCAGTTTTACTTCTTCTTTTCCAATTTGTATTCCTTTTATTTCTTCTTTTTTCTCTGATTGCCATGGCTAGGACTTCCAAAACTATGTTGAATAATAGTGGTGAGAGTGGACATCCTTGTCTTGTTCCTGATCTTAGAGGAAATGCTTTCGGTTTTTCACCATTGAGAATGATGTTTGCTGTGGGTTTGTCACATATGACCTTTATTATGTTGAGGTAGGTTCCCTCTATGCCCACTTTCTGGAGAGCTTTTATCATAAATTGGTGTTGAATTTTGTCAAAAGCTTGCTCTGCATCTATTGAGATGATCATATGGTTTTTATTCTTCAATTTGTTAATATGGTGCATCACATTGATTGATTTGCGTATATAGAAGAATCCTGGCATCCCTGGGATAAATCCCACTTGATCATGGTGTATGATCCTTTTAATGTGTTGTTGGATTCTGTTTGCTAGTATTTTGTTGAGGATTTTACATCTATATTCATGAGTGATATTGGTCTGTAATTTTCTTGTTTTATAGTATCTTTTTTTTTTTTTGCGATATGTGGGCCTCTCACTGTTGTGGCCTCTTCCGTTGCGGAGCACAGGCTCCGGACACGCAGGCTCAGCAGCCATGGCTCACAGGCCCAGCCGCTCCGCGGCATGCGGGATCCTCCCGGACCGGGGCACGAACCCGTGTCCCCTGCATCAGCAGGCGGACTCCCAACCACTGCACCACCAGGGAAGCCCTATAGTATCTTTGTCTGGTTTCAGTATCAGGGTGATGGTGGCCTCATAGAATAAGTTTGGGAGTGGTCCTTCCTCCACAATTTTTGGAAGAGTTGAGAAGGATGGGTGTTAGCTCTTCTCTAAATGTTTGATACAATTCACTGTGAAGCCATTTGGTCCTGGACTTCTCTTTGTTGGAAGATTTTTAATCACAGTTTCAATTTCATTACTTGTGATTGGTCTGTTCATATTTTCTATTTCTTCCTGGTTCAGTCTTAGAAGGTCATACCTTTTGAAGAATTTGTCCATTTCTTCCAGGTTGTCCATTTTATTGGCATAGAGTTGCTTGTAGTAGTCTCTTAGGATGCTTTGTATTTCTGCAGTGTCTGCTGTAACTTCTCCTTTTTCATTTCTAATTTTATTGATTTGAGTCCTTTCCCTCTTTTTCTTGATGAATTTGGCTAATGGTTTATCAATTTTGTTTATCTTCTCAATGAAACAGCTTTTAGTTTTATTTATCTTTGCTATCGTTTTCTTTGGTTCTATTTCATTTTTTTATGCTCTGATCTTTATGATTTCTTTCCTTCTACTAACTTTGCGTTTTGTTTGTTCTTCTTTTCTAATTGCTTTAGGTGTAAGGTTAGATTGTTTATTTGAGATTTTTCTTGTTTCTTGAGGTAGCATTGTATTGCTATAAACTTCCCTCTTAGAACAGATTTTGCTGCATCCCATAGGTTTTGGATCGTCGTGTTTTCATTGTCATTTGTCTCTAGGTATTTTTTTATTTCCTCTTTGATTTCTTCAGTGATGTCTTGGTTATTTAGTAACGTATTGTTTAGCCTCCATGTGTCTGTGTTTTTTACGTTTTTTCCACTGTAATTGATCTCTAATCTCATGACGTTGTGGTCAGAAAAGATGCTTGATATGATTTCAGTTTTCTTAAATTTACTGAGGCTTGATTTGTGACTCAAGATGTGATCTATGCTGGAGAATGTTTTGTGCACACTTCAGAAGAAAGTGTAATCTGCTGTTTTTGGATGGAATGTCTTATAAATATCAGTTAAATCTATCTGGTCTATTGTGTCATGTAAGCTTCTGTTTCCTTATTAATTTTCTGTTTGGATGAACTGTCCATTGGTATAAGTGAGGTGTTAAATTCCCCCACTATTATTGTGTTACTGTCGATTTCCTCTTTTGTAGCTAAAGCAGTTGCCTTATGTATTGAGGTTGTCCTATGTTGGGTACATATATATTTATAATTGTTATATCTTCTTCTTGTATTGATTCCTTGATCATTATGTAGTGTCCTTCCTTGTCTCTTGTAACATTCTTTATTTTAAAGTCTATTTTAACTGATATGAGTATTGCTACTCCAGCTTTCTTTTGATTTCCATTTGCATGGAATATCTTTTTCCATCCCCTCACTTTCAGTCTGTATGTGTCCCTAGGTCTGAAGTGGGTCTCTCGTAGACAGCATATATATGGGTCTTGTTTTTGTATCCATTCAGCAAGCCTGTGTCTTTTGGTTGGAGCATTTAATCCATTCACATTTAAGGTAATTATCGATATGTATGTTCCTATTACCATTTTCTTAATTGTTTTGTTTTTGTTTTTGTAGGTCCTTTGCTTCTCTTGTGTTTCCCACTTAGTGAAGTTCCTTTAGCATTTATTGTAGAAATGGTTTGGTGGTGCTGAATTCTCTTAGCTTTTACTTGTCTGTAAAGCTTTTGATTTCTCCATCGAATCTGAATGAGTTCCTTGCTGGGTAGAATAATCTTGGTTGTCGGTGCTTCCCTTTCATCACTTTAAATATGTCATGCCACTCCCTTCTGGCTTGTAGATTTTCTGCTGATTTAATCAGCTGTTATGGGAGTTCCCTTGTATGTTATTTGTCATTTTCCCCTTGCTGCTTTCAATAATTTTTCTTTGCCTTTAATTTTTGCCAATTTGTTTACTGTGTGTCTTGGCGTGTTTCTCCTTGGGTTTATCCTGTATGGGAGTCTCTGTACTTCCTAGACTTGCGTGATTATTTCCTTTTCTATGTTAGGGAAGTTTTTGACTGTAATATCTTCATATATTTTCTCTGGTCCTTTCTCTCTCTATTCTCCTTCTGGGACCCCTCTAATGTGAACATTGTTGCATTTAATCTTGTCCCAGAAGTCTCTTAGGCTGTCTTCATTTCTTTTCATTCTTCTTTCTTTATTCAGGTCTGTAGCAGTGAATTCCACCATTCTATCTTCCAGGTCACTTATTCTTTCTTCTGCCTCTGTTATTCTGCTATTGATTCCTTCTAGTGTATTTTTCATTTCAGTTATTGTATTGTTCATCTCTGTTTTTTTTTTACATCTTTATTAGAGTATAATTGCTTTACAATGGTGTGTTAGTTTCTGCTTTATAACAAAGTGAATCAGCTATACATATACATATGTTCCCATATCTCTTCCCTCTTGCATCTCCCTCCTTTCCACCCTCCTTATCCCACCCCTCCAGGTGGTCACAAAGCACCGTGTTTGTTTATTTTTTAATTCTTCTAGGTCTTTTTTAAACATTTCTTGCATCTTCTCAATCTTTGCCTCTATTGTTTTTCCAAGGTCCTGGATCATCTTCACTGTTATTATTCTGAATTCTTCTTCTGGAAGGTTGCTTATCTCCACTTCATTTAGTTGTTTTTCTGGGGTTTTATCTTGTTCCTTCATCTGGTACATAGTTCTTTGCCTTTTCATCTTGTCTATCTTTCTTTGAATGTGGTTTTTGTTCCAGAGGCTGCAGAATTGTAGTTCTTCTTGCTTCTGCTGTCTGCCCTCTGGTGGACGAGGCTATCTAAGAGGCTTGTGCAAGTTTCCTGATTGGAGGGACTGGGTGGGTAGAGCTGGCTGTGTTTTGGTGGGCAGAGCTCAGTAAAACTTTAATCCACTTGTCTGCTGATTGGTGGGGCTGTGTTTCCTCCCTGTTGGTTTTTTGGACTGAAGCAACCCAACACTGGAGTCTACCTGGGATCTTTGGTGGGGCTAATGACAGACTCTGGGAGGGCTCATGCCAAAGAGTACTTCCCAGAACTTCTGCTTCCTGTGTCCTTGTCCACGTGGTGAGCCACAGCCACCCCCCCCCCGCCCCCTGCAGGAGACTCTCCAGCACTAGCAGGTAGGTCTGGTTCAGTCTCTATGGAGTCACTGCTCCTTCCCCTGCATCCCAATGTGCACACTACTTTGTGTGTGCCTCCCAAGAGTGGAGTCTCTCTTTCCACCAGTCCTGTCAAAGTCCTGCAGTCAAATCCCACTAACCTTCAAAGTCTGATTCTCTAGGAATTCCTCCTCCCATTGCAGGACCCCCAGGTTGGGAAGCCTGACATGGGGCTCAGGACCTTCACTCCAGTTGGTGGGCTTCTGTAGTATAAATGTTCTCCAGTTTGTGAGTCACCAACCCAGCAGTTATGGGATTTGATTTTATTGTGATTGTGCCCCTCCTACCATCTCATTGTGGCTTCTCCTTTGTCTTTGGATGTGGGGTGTCTTTTTTGGTGAGTTCCAGTGTCTTCCTGTAGATGATTGTCACCTTTAATCTTCTTAATGATGTTTTTTGAAGCACAAGATTATATATTTTTGATATAGTTCAGTTTACCAATCTATTATTTTATGTATCATGAATTTGGTGTCAGATCTAAGAACTTTTTGCCCAAACTAAAGTCATGAAGATTTTCTCTTATATTTTATTTTAAAAATTTTATAATTTTTGCTGTTATATTTACTTCTATGATTCACTTTGAGTTATTTTTTTGTGTGTGGTGTGTGTGGTAGAGGTCCAGCTTACTAATTTACTTGTGGATATCCATTTTTTTCTGGCTTCATTTGTTGAAAAACTGTCCTTTCCCATTGAATTACCTTGGAATCTTTGTCAAAAGTCAAACACCCATAAATGTACTTCTGTATAGTTATTTGTACAACTTTTAAAAACTAGTTGCAACATTTAACACAACACTGAGGCACTTTATCAAGACTGAATCAACTGTTTAAGAATTAAAAGTTTAACAAAGGAGAAATTGAGTTTTTTTTAAAAAGTACTTAAATAAAATATTAATAAGTTTGAAATGCATTCATCCTCACAAACAAATAAAATATGCATCAGCAGAGATTTTAAAGTACACAGAAAAGCTTTCAAATGATTAATTCATCTATATACAATGTTATAGCATTAAATTAAGTGCATATATATATATATATATATATATATATACACACACATCATCAGTCAGACAAAAACCTAGGAACTCAGGTGGCAGCAAAGGCTGGAGGAGCCCAGTATTCCCCTGAAACAACAAGATCAAGGTCACAGGGTGGTGGGGCAGTGAGGGACCCACGGGGAGTAGGTGGATGGAGGCTGCTCAGGACACATCTGATGTGTGAACGAGGCCGTGGTCAGTCACAGAGCCAAATGTCAGATGAGAAAAAAAAAAAAACACTCAGTGATGAATGGAGGAGGAGAGGATGAAAGAGTCAATTGTGATCAAAACTCAGTTTTAAAACCAGCGTTAACAGTCAGTCTCTCTCGAGTCTTCCTACATTTTAAGATCTAAGCAAGTGAGAATGAATTTTGGCCAAGAAAATTATGAAAGAATATTATTGTATGCTATTTTGCTGTAACTAACCCTGAAATAGCACCTGAAAACTATTTTTCTGGAGTGCCTACCATGTCAGGCGTTATGCTAGGTGTTTTCATGAGTATTTCCTTAGTTTAGGCACCGTGTGAAGTATAACTTTCAGAAAGATAAAAGGAAAAATACATGTTTAAGGCCCAGAGGACCTGGATTCAGATTTATAACCAGGTCCTCTTTCCTCATGTCTACTGCAGCCTGAAAGCTAATCATAGAGAAATGCAGTGGGTGAGTCACTGATTTCTTTTTGCCCTGTCCTCTAACTTTCAGGAACTGCACATCCAGGCCCTGTGAGATTAAAGAACGCTCCATCAAAATGGGACAGCTAGTTCATTCTAGCTCAGGTCCACATGGCTTTGGGTGATAAAGCATGCTCTAAATGTATGCAGCTTCTATGTCCCAATAAATTTCTGCTGAGAACAGATTATTAAGAAAGTGTTGCAAGGTTTCTTTGGGCCAAAATATTTTATTTTTGTTTTATCCCTGTCACCTCCAGTTCTACCTAAAGAGGTGATGGTTCAGAGTATATATATTCAGAGTATATTCTGTGCTGAGAACTGTGATGAACATGTATTACATACTGTCTGTTTTTTTCACCAGAGTGCACCACTCTGATGCCCATTTAGGGCAGGTGGTCTAGATTTTGTGTGTGTAAAAATCACACTGGGAAATTTTAAAATGCAGTTTCCTGGTGGTTCTACCACAAAAGATCCTGATTGAATAGTTCTGGGATGGAGTCCCATATATTTAAAAACCCCACAAAATCCTCCAGGTGATACGATGCAGATGGTGAGAGATGAAATTTTGAAAATCTCCCCTCTACTTCGTGTCTCTATTATGGGTGGGTGGTGGTAGATGCTGAGACTTGATTCAAGGATATAGATATCCCGGTTCTGGTGGTAGTTATCACAACTAACATTAATGAAAATCCAGAAAGTTAAATGCTGATATCCACAGCTATGATTCAGAGAAGACAGATCAGATCAGACAGCCATCAGGTGGTAGAACACAGATATGCATCTAGTTTGGTTACCACCTGGGCAGGATGGAGTTAAAGCTGTTGATCTGTTATATACTTCTTTTCTGGAAAGAAAAGAAGGTTGATGACTTGGTTTGATCAACTTGTAAAAATAACTTGGTAATTTGACCCCTTGGAAATAAAAGCAATGATATTTGATCAAAGGAGAAGCCTTATCTAAGACCTGGGTATCTCTGGTTTAGGATTGTTTATGGAAAACAAACTAACAATATGATTTTTGAGGGCTGGCTCTTCAGAGAATGTCATACAAGATAAATTGCTCTCAGAGTCTACAAAATGGAGCTGTTTCATAATGTGAATTCTTGCCACTGTGTGAGGTGAGCACAAGTCTCTGTTAGAGACCTCATTTCAACTTGAGTCAGGCACTGTGTGTCCAGGGTGGGAAGGTCGGCTTTAGGAAGCCGTGTAAGATGTCCCGGATCTCTGACTGTATCCTTGAAATTGTTAGTAACGCTTAATCCTTGGTAAGATCTTTGATTCGACAATCCGACCCATCGTGTTAGATCACTTAATCTTCCATCTTCTCATTGGTTAAAGCACCTCATCACAGTACAAGGAACAGATTTACCTTCACTTAAATGATATTGTGGGACTCTGAAATTTCACTGCAGTTTCAAAAGCTTCTTGAAGGGAGGAAATAGTTAGCATACTTGTGAAGACTAGTTCTCAAGCAGGAGAATATGGTAGCACAAATTGTCACACATACTTTATCCTAAATTAACATGGTAATTAAAATGGCCATCTGTGTCCGCTAATTGCCTTTATCCAGAGCAAGATTAGAACTTCTTCTATCTCTATGACCATTTACAACTTGGAGCTTGGCACCAAGTTAAACATAGGTTAAACTCTCATCCTCCCAGGAGAAGGAGAGATACAGCACCCATTTCAAAGAGATGGCTTCCAGACCCTCAAGAAAAACATTCTTGATTGTAAAACTGGAGAGAAGCCCATTTAGCTTTTAAAAAGGTCTACATGCATCTCAAAGGGACAGAGAAAGGATTTGCAATTACATTGTCTAAAGGAAGTACTCTAGGAAGAAAGCAGGGGGACCTCTACCCTCTTTTCACTAGGAAGATTTAAAACATTTATTTTAAGGTTTGTATTTGCTCTTACAGTAGCATAAGCTTCCTGGCAAAAATGAGATTTTACCAGAATTTAGAATAAAGCATATGTTTTATAAATGAGGTTTTTACTGACTTAATATTTCCTAGCAGTTCGTTTACTTATTCTGAGCAGCTTTCAACTCCACAAGGGCTTGTTAATAAACCTCAGGGGAACTGTTTGCCTGTGTCAATCGAAAGTCCTTAGCACATTTTGTTATGAAACACACAGACACAGACACACACACAGACACACACACAGACACACACACACACACACACACACACACACACACACACACACACACGCGGAAGCCTTGAGAACTCCAGAACTCCCTTCTCCTGAGATATTTTGGAAGTTAAATGTAAAGGTTTCAGACCAGTGACCACTTCATGTTTTATTTTTGGCATGAAATAAAATGATGCATCTTTAAATAACCCACTTTTAAAATGAGGCATCTCTAGAAAAATCTTGCAGTGGAAGAGATCAGACTAATGCAACACAACCAGGGTTCTTCCAAAATGAGCAAAAAGGCTATTCTAATGTCAGCATCGTCTGCAGTGTTGCAGCCTTTCCCCTGCTAGTGTCAGAATGTAGATCCATCTACCCCTCCTGCCTTCCCTCATTAAATACCAGCATGTCCCTCACCTGCCAAGAAGTGTCAGCCCCTGGCTTTGTGGAAGGCTCTAGAAAGGGCTCAGGTGTCTTCCAGTCCGGTGTGACTGCTGAGCCAAGACCGGGACCTGAAGGAGCACTCCTGCACCTCAGATGGGTTTCCAATCACAGGCAGAAATTTGCCAGGGGGTAAAGTTGCATACGGCTTCCCAGGCAAACGAGAGGCATAAGGACTTGAAAAAGGATATTTAGAAATGACTATTTTTTGGTGGTGATGTGTTAAATTAGAAATGTCTTGAGAACAGCTAGAATGTGAGTTAGGGGTATCTCTTGAAGAGCTGAAGCTGCATCGTGTTAGCAGAGCATCTTATACTCATCCTGAGGATATGGACAAAGGAGGCCTTTGAGTAGGAATGGAATGAGATGTGCAACTGTAATAAAATATTTCTCCCATGACAGTTGGAACAGACAGGAGGTGGCAGGAAGGTCCTAGAGAGGGATCTTGCCATACGAGGGGGAGTCAGAATGGCAGGAATTGAGCCACTGGTAGAAGGGATGAACAGGAACTGGATTAACTCCATCAAAGGTGAGAAGTGGAAGGGCATCATTTGGGGATTTGCCTTACAGCTGTGAACTTGCCAGGAGCAAGCAAAAGCATAGCCAATTTTTGATAAAATTTGGACTGTTGAAAAATGGAATTCCTTTGATGTTTCTTATAAATTTAAAAAAATCATACTTTATAACCAGATTTCTTTCTGCAGAGCCTATGGCTGCCATGATGGCCCAAAGATCTGTTTAATTAACAAGTGTCCAAGTTGGCACAGAGGCTGCAGAGTAAAGCAGCCGGTCCCCTCTTCCTCGGGCTGCCGCCTTGCTGTGTCACTTCTGACCATGGTCCTAACTGGGCTGAATGTCACATTCCCCAAATGCAGAATTTGAATAGGTTAGTCCTAGGTTCTGGAACTCTTACTTAACATCCCCTAATTAGGAGCTCATGGCCTAGTTTTCTATTTAAAATTCTCCTATATTTGGTTCTCATGAGAAAAATTCTTCCACATCTCTGAAAATCTTTGTTCACATCTACCTTGCGTGAATGAATTAACCAGAGGTATATATACCGGATACTTTCCCTCTTTTTTTAATTAAGATAATCTTTTTCATGTTAAAAAATAGTCTCAGATTGTTCTCGTCTGTGAAGTGAGAATGTAACTTTGAAACTCTTCTAGAAAATCAAAGAAAAGGACAGGACGTGATTTCTCCTCACTGGTGATATTATGCTTCTCAGGCGCTTGGGATGGGGTTCACAGGGGTAGATTTGGTCGTCCTGATGCTTGGCCTCAGAGGCCCTCTTCAAGTGCTCCAATTTATTTTTTCACACTAATTAGGAGATATTCATTTTGTCCCAGTTAAACATTCAGGGAGAAACTGTATCTCCACATATATAGTTCAGTTTACTGAAGCTCACAGGCAGGCAATGCCCTGATGGAAAGTCTTCCTCGAGGAATGTGTGGGACAGAGCAGGAAGGCGATTCTCCTGCCCCTGCTCTGGGCGCTAGAAGGCGCCGTGGAGCTTTGCTTAACAGTCATCTGCTAATTTTAACAGTTCGGTACCACGTATGTCTTCCCAAGGTGAGGAAACAGAATCTCATGAAATGGATTAAACTGCCCCATGTTTTGTAACTGGTAAAAAATGAATATTTGGGGGAACAAGGATTGGAGCAAAATTGAGTTGGAAGACTTTTCACTCACTTCCATCCAAATTCAAACAACCCATTACCCTTCCCCTGGAAGCAACGCTGAAAAGTAAGAAACAGCCACCCCAACTGACAGCCATGGAAGAAAATCTTGCCAGGAAGGAATGAGCTCTGTTAAGGGTCTAATACTCTATTCCCTGCTAGTCTCTCACATTTACCATCAGATTTAATTAGCAAAAGAATCCCCCATGAAGAAAATACTATTATCTTCGTTTTTACAGATGAGGAAAACAAACAAACCATAACACCACCAACCAAAAAAAAACAACTACATTTCAGATGACTCAAGTTGGAATCAACTGTGTGAGTGCTCAGCTCCAAATGTCCACATCTTTGGAATGTCCACATTCTATCAACGGAATGTCCACACCTGGGATAATCTTCACAGAGGTCAGGATCCAGGGAACTGTGGTTACAAACAACTACACGAGTTGATATTATTGTCTCTACCTTCTAATTGAGGAAACAGAGGTATAGTGAGATTATACGTCTCAACCATATTTATAGAGTTTGAGTGTGCAAAGTGGGACTTCTACTACTTTTCTCCAGTGGTCTGTCTTACCTGACCCCTACAGCCACTCGGGACACTGCAGTATCTGTACTTTTATTTGGGATTTTCCCTCTGCCCTGCCCTCCGTGTTAGCAAACTTAATCTTCAAGATTCTGGGCATTTTATAACAGAACCCAAAACTTTATAGGAATCTGCAATGGACCCAAGCATTGTGCTATACGCTGGAGAAACTCCAGCAGGAAATTCCCTTGCTGTGATTAGTCTAATAGAGAATTCCGTTCAATCTTGGTCACATCGCACTCCTTCTAAGAAGTTTGTTCACAAACCTCCAGGAAGTAGTAAGGTCTATCCTTCCCTCACCCTCCTAGCTGTTTCCTGTGGGCCTGATGAGACCTTCATCAAAACCATCCTTTGACTATGCCTACTTATAATCTGTGATGTCTGCTAAAATTTGACTTTGGAAGGACAAACTAATGCTATTCTTTCCCTGTCTTCTGCAGTCCCTTACATAGGACTCAATGAATATTTGCTTAATTTAGAAGTAGGGTAAGAACACCCACAGATCCAGAATGGAAAGGAAGGAACAACCTCGTTACCCAGAAGGAGTCAACCAGAATTGCAGAATGACTCAACAGAGCCAGATGGCATTTGGGAAGGCCCAGTAATCCTTCCCTCGTTCATCTCTCTCATCATCTTTCTGGGCAAAATTTTCATAAAAACTGCTTGAAAGCTCAGATGCTTTGGGGCTGTCATCCTGTCGCTATGATAATTACTGTGCTAATCACAACACCTTGCAGATTAGTGGAGATTAACAGTGGGTAGGAAGGGTGAGCAGGCAGACTGGCTCAAAGGCAGAAGTTGCAGAGCCCCCGGAGGACTCCTGTGCACAGGCTGGTGGAGGAGAAGCAAACACATATTCCCACGAGTCACTCGGGACGGCTTTTGCGAGCCGTGTGCCCTGGGAGTTAGTGGAGGGGTGCTAAGCCTGAACCCCAGCACTGCCAGTGGTGACTCAAGAGGGAAAACCTGCGACATAGTTTCACCAGAAATTAAGGGAAATCAAATGAGAAAAAAGGTTGCAACTCTGAATTGGCGTGGGCTTCCCAGGAATAAATAAAGTGGTTGCGCTTGTTACCTGAGGACTCTTCAGAACCCTCAATATGTCAATATGAGTCATGAGTCTTCAAGTTTAAGTGCAGGTACTTATCAGAACTCTGACATTTTTGACCCTAGAATTCTTGGCTCCTCCCCTACCCTAGCCCCCCAAAACACCATTTCACAGGATAGGTGTTGTATAGAGCACTCTGGAAAATCCTGACCTAGAAGTAGATTTTAAGGAAGAGAAAGTCAATTAGCTTTCTTTGAGGATTAATTTGGTACCAGCTATGGGCGTTAGGTGCTTTTATATACATTTCCTCATTGCACCTACCCAAATCAGTGACACAGAGAATACTATTTTTCTTATACAGATGTGAGCGTGACAACTCAAAAAGCTTACATGGCAAAGTCAAGTTCAGTGGGGCTGTGACTTGAGTTAAAGTCTGCTGATGGTTTCCCTGATGGGACAGAGAGACTGCAACTCCTGGTCAGGGCAGAGAAGGGCTCTGCTCAGCTGTGGGACAATGCAGAAGCTCCGACATGACCAAGGGTCTGTTAGTGTGGTGAGGAAGAGTGCGGAAAACAGCACTTAGTTTTAGCAACCACTGAAGTCATTAAAAGAGGACATATGATTAAGTGGAAGATAGGTAACAGAATTAGGAAACTGGGGCGCCATTCTAGAGATCTCTGCCTCCCTGTTAGGTGCCTGAAGGAAATATTTGATAGCAAGCCATGAACAACTGAAAAAGCAGCCCTTTATAAAACTCTAGTGAGTGAGGAAGGACCCCACAAAAGCTTCAGTTGCCTGAAGCTTAGATTCAAGACACAAAGCAAAAGAGAAACCACTTCTCAAGACCTAGATTCAGGAGGATTAGTTATTCACTTCAAACTCTCTGGGATAAAGCACAAGTCTCCTGACCCAACTTACCTGCCACAGTGAGGGATCCCTCCTCTCCTAGGCAACTCCCATTGCATTGAAAGGGCGGCATCTGTGGGCTGATATTCCAATGCATGAGGCCTTTGAATCTGGGTTAGAACTTTGGTCTGGGGCTTATTACAATGCCCCTGCTCTTTGCTGTGTGACTGTCTACCAATTCCTGTGGGTACAATGAAGCTGAAGGTGGGGATGGTTGTGCTGGTGGTGGTATCTCCCCAAAACCAAACCTTTCAGGAGGAAGTGTCAAATAAACTGTAAAGGGCATCATACATAGTCTTAAAAGCAACAAGGTCAAGGACACAGAGAGTGGTTTGGTTTTTCTAAGGATGGAATAAGGATATTTTACATTATCTTTTCTGCTGACTGCAACCAAAAGTCCTGGTTGGAAACCTAAGACAATGATTGGAGGGCAGTATGTTTCGTGTGGTTGTGTGATGTATGTGTGTGGGCGCATGTGGTGTGAATGTGTGTGTACGTGTGGTGTTTGTGTTTTTCCTCCTGAATCCCTTGGCTTAGACTCAGGGCAGCTTAAACGGCTGGCTGTTCAATGCTCATGATCAGAAAATCTCCAAGATAAACCCTTTCTGTTTCGAGGACCAGGTTGCCTAAGGGATGGAGAGAGGGACATCCTCTGCTTTGTTTCTTTGTTTATTGTGCGTTGTTTTAGTTTTTTCCTAGCCTAGCCACTAAATAAGACTCAATCCCCAAAATACCTTTATGTGGAGTTAATGACAATATCTGTTGCTAAAACAGCTAAAACTCTGGGAGGAAAATCCTCCTTCCTGACCAGATTAACTGGGAAAAGAATCCTCTGTTTTCTGATCAGTGAAGGAGGATTTTTGCTACCTTTTACTTCTTTCTGTCCTCCTGTTTCTTTAGCCCAGAGGTAGACCCAGTTTCAGGAAGTGTGTGATAAGATGAGGGTGTGGGGATGGACAAATCCATAGTTTATAATGAGTAGACAAGAAAAAGAGGCTACTGAGTGCTGGAGAATTGAGGAAATTATAGAGGGGAGGGATCTCCAGAAAGAGATTCTGTCGAGCTGTGTATGACATTCTGGGGTACAGATGCATAGAATCGACCTAAAACAACAACCCAAGTTAAATTGAGAAATGAACTATGAGGTAAACCAACAACTAGGAAGCTGACTGTGTTCTGGATAGAGCTCATACAGAGCACATTTGAATATCTCTGCTCAGACTTTAAACACTGAACCCACAATGTAACTACAGAAGGTGAGTCAGACTTGCAGCTGGATACTAACTGGGATCAAAGATACAATAAAAAAGTAAAAGGAGAGAGAAAAGAAAAAGATCAAACTTGGAAACAGTGATCAATAGAAGGCTGTGATGGGTATATTAATATCAGACAAATCAGACCTCAGAAGAAGAAAAAGCATCAGTGATAACAAGGGACATTAAACATGGTAAGAGCCAGTTCACCAAGAAGACTACAAATCCTGCATAAACATGCACCTCATAACAGAGCTTATAACAGCATATGACACATACAACAAAAACTGGTAAAACTGAAAGGAAAAATGGAAAGTATCCCATTAAGTGATAAAATAAGCTGGCAGAAGACCTAAAAAACAACATGAACCAACTAAACCAAACTGATAGTTTTAGAATGCTCTACCCAACAGCAGCAGAAGACAGACTGTTTCAGGTTCATGTGGAATATTTATGTAGACATATCCTCAGTCTTAAACAAAACCTTAAATTTAAAATAATTGAAATGTGAAAATATATATTCTTTGACATAAAGAAAATTAACTAGATAGCAGTAACACAATGATAACTAGAAAATCTTCCAAATATTTCGAACTTAAACAGCAAACTTCCACATAATCCATGGGTCAAACAAGTCTCAGTGGAAATTAGAAAATAGTTTGAACTGAATCAAAATGAAAATAAAACATGAACTTTCGGGAGGTAAAACTAAAGCAATGTTTAGGAGGAAATTTATAACATTAAACTTATAAACTAGCATAGGTCTCAAATTCATAATCTTACGTTTCACCTTGAGAAACTTAAAAAAAGAGAGAGCAAAATAAAGCAAAGAAATTGAAAAAATAAATGTTACAGTACAAATCAATAAAATTGAAAAAATAAAACCAACAGAGACAATCAATAAAACCAAATGGTCTTTTTTTGAAAAATCAGTGAAATTGATAAACTTCAAACAATAATGGAATAAAAGATATGACATGAATTACCAATACCAGAAATTAAAGAGAGGATATTACCATAGAACTCAAAGATATCAAAAGGATAATAAGTGAATAGTACCAATAACTCTATGCAAAAATTTGACAACTTAGATTAAAAGGACAAAATACTCATTAGATAAATACCATAAAGTTTATTCAAGAAGAAACAGATAACAAAAATACTACTATACCTATCAAAGAAATTGAATTTGTAGTTAAAAATCTTCTGAAAGAGATAACTCCAGGACAAACTGGTTTCATCAGTTAAGTCTACCAAACATAAATGGAAAAAATAATAGAAATTCTATATAATCTCTTCCAGGAAATAGGAGTAACTCACAACTCATTTTATGAGGCTAGCATTATCTTGATGACAAAACCATAGAAAAGCAGTGCATGAAAAGAAAACTATAGACAAATATTCTTTATAAATTTAGACACAAAAATTCTTGACAATATATTAACAAATCAAATAGTCAATATATAAAATGAAGAAACCCCATCACTACCAATTTGAATTTATACTGGGAGTGGAAGATTGGTTCAACATTTGAAAAGTCAATAAAATGTTCCATACTAGAAAATACATGATAATTTCAATAGATGAAAAAAAATTCAGAAAAAAAATTTAACATTTATTCATAATCAAAACTCTCAGAAAACTAAGAATAGAAGGGAATTCCCTTATCTTGATAAAGGACATCACTTTAAAGGAAATATAGAAGAAAACCTGTGATTGTTTGGATGTATCAAAAATAAAACCATTGGGGTTTCCCTGGTGGCACAGTGGTTGAGAGTCTGCCTGCCGATGCAGGGTACGCGGGTTCGTGCTCCAGTCTGGGAAGATCCCACATGCCACGGAGCGGCTGGGCCTGTGAACCATGGTCACTGAGCCTGTGCATCCGGAGCCTGTGCTCCGCAATGGGAGAGGCCACAACAGTGAGAGGCCCGTATACTGCAAAAAAAACCCAAAAAACCAAAAACAAAAAATAAAACCATTGCACTGTGGAAAAACATTGCTAAGAAAATAAAAAAACAAGCTACAGACCAGGAGGAGGTATACAGTTCCCATATTCAACAAATCATTTGTGTCTAGAATATACAAAAAGCTCTCAAAATTCAATGATAAGTAGCCAAACAACCTAGCTAAAAAGGGTAAAAAATTTGAAAAGACACTTCACCAAAGAAGATACATAGTTGGAGAATAATCATGTAAAAAGATGTTTAGTGTCATTATTATTTGGGAAATGCAAATTAAAACAATAAGTACCACTTCTCATCTATTAGAAATAATAAAATTTTTAAAATTTTGACATTTCCAAGTGCTGTTGAGGGTTTGTATCAACTTGAAATCTCATTCATTGCTTGAGGGAATGAAAAATGGTGAACCCATATTTTACAAGAGGTGTGCAGATGCTTATAAAGTTAAATTTACACTAACCATTGGACTCAGCTATTCCCTCCCCAAGTATTTATACTAGAAAACTAAGAAATTCTGTCCACACAAAAGCACAAAAATGACTATAGCAGCATTACTCATAACGGCCCCAAACAAGAAATAACTCAGATATTCATCAACAGATGAATAAAGTCTGATAAATCTATATAAAACACTACTCAAACATAAAAAGTAATGTTCTATTGATGCCTGGAAATTTGTGGTCAATATCAGTTGCACTATATTTAATGAAAGTAGTCAGATCCAAAAGGCTACATAGGTGTGATTTCATTTACATGACATTTTGGGAAATGCACACGTACAGAGAGAGAAAGCAGACGTAATTGCCAGGAGGTAAAGATGAGGGGTGGGTTTGACTAGGAAGGGGCAGAACAAAGGGAATTCTTGTGGAAATGAAACCATGCTCTATAATGATGTTGATGGTGGTTATACAATCCCAGGCGTATGGGAGATATCTGGTCTCCCATGTTCATTGCAGCATTATTCACGATAACCAAGATACAGAGGCAACCGGTGTCCTTGAAGAGATTAATGGATAAAGAAAATGTAGTATATACATGTAATGGGATATTATTCAGCCTTAAAAAAAGAAAATCCTGCCGTTTGTGACAACATGGATGAACCAAGAGGACATTATGCTCCGTGAGACAAGCCAGTCACAAAAGCACAAATGCTGCATGATTCCACTTACAGAAGGTATCTAAATTAGTAAAACTCATAGAAGCAGAGAATACAGTAGCAGTTGCCAGGGCTTGGGGAGTGGGGAAAACCAGGTGTTGTGATTCAACGAGGGTAAATTTTCAGCTATGCTAGATGAGTACGTCCTAGAGGTCTGCTGCGTGACACAGAACCTATAGTAAACAATGTGGTGTCGTGCACTTGTCTCCTGTTATGTGTTCTTACCATGAAACAAACAAACAAATCAAAAAATAAGGGGACACAAGGAAACTTTGGGAAGTGTTTGACATCTGTCATCTTGATTGTGATGCTGGTACCCCAGGCATTTGTCTATGTCCAAACTCATCAAATTATACACATTGCATATGTGCAATTTTTTTAATCAATTACCTCTTAATAAAGCTGTTAAAAACATAGAATTGTAAACCTTAAAAAGTGAAATTTACCAAATGTAAATTCAAAATAGAGATATTGTGAATGTCGTAAACTTGAATGTAATATATCTCTTTCTGTCATATGGAGGATTTACAGTGTTTCTATTTTAGTTTATTATATAAGCTACAAAGATTGTAGACTTCAGACTTATAGAAGAAATAAGGAGCTCTAAAGATTTTGGAATGTATTAAAACTGGAGATGTTGAGGAAAAATTGAAACCAACAATAAGCAGGTTATGAATATAAGATTGAGGCAGTAGGAAAAATGAACAAGATTGAGGTTTACAGCAGCATGCTACTACTGCGCATTTATATTTGTATGATGCTTTCTATTTTCACACATACACACTCACATGCTCATAACATCATTGGACACCTGCCATAGCCCTGCGATACCCACCTCAAATTATACTTGGAAAAAGTTACCGAAAATGCCGATGAGGAAGATGTTACTTTTTCAGACCCTTGTTTTCATTCATATCTCAGAGCTTCTCCTAAATGATGCATGAATATGAATTTATTCTCAATTAAACCTGTGAAGGAGAGTAAACTGGCCTATTGTGTTACCTGATCTAATGGAAATTAAACTGTATCCTTCGTTGTATAAAAGCTAATTAATTGCATTTATCGTCTATTTGCTGGTTAGTAACCTCACAATTCCTCCCATTTATATGGTAGCCCTGTATAATTATATTTTAAAATGATTTACTCATTTGGTCTACCCAAACAGCAACAGTTCATTTTAAAACTGATTAAATATACTCTAGACATGAGCTTATGAACTACATTTCAAAAAACAATTCATCATTTCAATGAACAGAGTCTAGTTTAATTAATTAAATTGAACTAAAAATGTAGTCAGTGATCTTTCTGTCACCCAAATTTAGTAGCTGGGGTCTTCAGGGCAAAATATTTGCACTCACTGACATTATATAAGTCAATCAAAACAGTTTCACACACATTTGAGAAATTTTTATCATTTTTTGTAATAATTACTAAAGCAAATATTACTGTAACAGTGTATTTAAACAGTGATACTCATTGAAATACAATGAGCAATGAATAAATTCAGTAATTATAGAATATTTATTTGAAATATGACAGGTTTTAAAAATCACCTGGAAGTGAAATTGTGACCACTATTAGAACAGCGTGAGCTAAATAATAATAGTTTAATTTTGAATAATTACCCATGGTTTACATTGTCTTAAATCTGCCACTTATTAGGTGCTTGATCTTGGCCAAGACACTAAATTTCTCCAAGCTTCACTATCTCTGTTTATAATATGGATATAGAATAATATCTAACTAACAGGACTATTATGGAAATTAAATAAAATATATTCAGCACAGTGTCTGAGAAAAAAGTACTGCTGTTATTATTATTAATATTATTATTTACATCACCTATGTATTCCTTTATTAGGACTACCTATTCCTTTATTAGGAAGAAAGATGAGATTTGTGCAGACAAGCAGAGGGTAAGACACATAGCGATCAATACCTAGATGTTATTACAATACAAGCATCATTTCTTGAAAATGAGGTCAAAGCAGAGCTTGGCATTTTACCAGAAACTCCCCCAACCAGTCTTGAAGGAAAATTGCTGATCCGAACTCTTACCTTGGCAAAGGGATCATAGGTAGGGAGTAGCAAGGTATTAAAACTTAAGACAGCCCCACATTAGGTGTCAGGTTAAGTGTTGAGGTTTCACTGGTCAGAAGTCAAGGGACCAAAAAAAGTAAGAGATATCAAGAAGTCTGGAAGTAAATCCATGTAAATATGGTTCCATTTGAACAAGCAATATTCAAGTAGCTGCATTTTTCAGGGTTTAGTCAGGAGACAGAAAACACATCTGTCATTTAAACAGGGACATTTTAATGTAAAGACTTATTGACTGGGAACGTTTCTCTTTGGTGGTTGCTACGGTCCCATGACAACGCCCTCCAGCTACTTTTCCAGCATTCCTGCTGGAGGCTTCCTGCCTGCCAGGAAGGGAAGGAATAAAAGAGAACTCTGAAGAAACCCAAAGGCTGAAAGAGAGCCCCAGAGGAAGGAGCAGGTGTGGAGGTGGGTTCCCTCCCCAAGGCTGGATTTAGACCTTGCTGGCAAGGGTGTGGCTGTGACCCAGAGCTGGTGGAGAAGGTAGCTGGCTGCCTTGGCTGGACCTGTCCATAGGCTGTGGGGCAAGACCAAGGAGCAGGAAAGCTTCCTTGGGCCTGGTGAGCACAAAAACTTCTGTTGGGGGTGACGCAGAGGGAGTCCTGCCCACGAGCCATTGAGCCAGCATCGTGCCAGCTACCAAAGAGGAATAATGACAGGGACCAGCTCCATACTACAAAGCAGGGCAGTGATGGGTGGCTTTGGAGTTCAGAGTTAATACACTGATAACTGCCCAGTAGCAATATCTGACACTATTAAAGCTCACATTGTATCAGGTGCACAAGCTTATTTAATCTTTATAACAGTCCTGTGATTTAAAAACTACGATGCTTCCCTAAACAAAGACCATGAGGAACACACCCAGAGTCCAACAGATTTAGGTGTCTTAGTTTTGGCAGAAGAGAACACACACACTATAAGAAATGAGGGCATCCCCAAAGGGAGGGGTCTGCGGAAAGGTGCTCCTAGGTTTTGAGTCTCAGAGTTAGTCTCAAGAAAGTCTCACTAGTTATAAATCAGGCTTTATAAATCAGGAAAAACACTAGAATAGTGAGTGGACTTATTTTTAGAACTAACCCATCTCAAGTTATTGTCAGATCTCTTTGACGTGGTCTAATCTAAAACATATGGCAGCAAATGAGCTTTTGCTCCAAGGGTTTCAACTTAATGTGTTCATGGTTGGCTTGGTTAATTTGCTTGGAAAATCGTAGTACAGATTTATTTGCAGGTTGTGATTTTGCTTTCAACTTTCAGTTTGTCCTGTGACTCCGCAGCAGAGCTATCGTTTGCAATGTTTGTACTGGTGTGGTTAGTTACAATCTCAGAATGTCAGAGCTGGAAGGATCCTGAAGATGGCTTGGTTTAAATCTGAAAGCTGATGATCATTATCTCTTGTACTACACCACCCAGTCTTTGCTGTGAAATGAACAGAAGAATAAATTACCTACTTGGGTCAACACTCTGTGTCTTGTGGATCAAATAAATGTGATGATGTACATTTAGAGGTGACATTGACTACACATGTGCAAAAATTCCCCTTTCTCTTTACCAGCAAATTCTCTCTCTCTCTTTTTTTTTTTTTTTTTTACAGTAAATTAAAAATCATCCTTGGGGTAGATTTATCTTTCCTTGACAACAGGACTTTACACTTTAATATCTTGATTTAAGGTGACAGAATTTGATTTAATTCTATTATTATATCTTCCAACCCAGAGATTTAATTTAACCACCTATCGTAATTTTCTGTTTAATATCAATAAAATGTCTTCCCCATTGATCTTACATTGAGAATGAGATCAGATTAATTCTGTAGGTCTCCCCAGATTTACAGCTGGAAGGGAAAGTGAGGATTGAAATGAATTTATTTAAATTTACACTGATTGAAACCAAATATCCTACAAGCCTTTACTAAAAACAGCTTGTCTGACAAGGAAATATGTACAGTGCATATTAGAGATTTTATGAAACTTTAATTCCTTTTTAGTGCTTTTTATGTCAGGGAAATATATTGAAGTAGAGAAAATTTATCATCCACTTTTGAACATTTAATGACTAAAAGAAATAAAGGTAGATCCAATTCGTGCAGTATGTATTCTGCATCGTGATCAGCTCCGTTGTTGAAGCAAGGATGATCTAGAACTACATTAACACAGAAAATTGCTCAGTAGGTCCACAGTAGATTGGAAATCCCCCAGTCCCACATCTATGGAAGTGGCAGGAGTATAGTTTATTAACATGTCCAGTGTCAAAGTGAGTGTAATAGAGGGGAAATGGGAAAGTCCAAATGGCAATGTAGACTCTCCCTGGGTGTAGATATCACAGGGATTACAGTGTGAGTCACTTATACATTTGTGGATACTTCTTGAATATTTGGAAAGGCAAGATCAAGGACCATAAGTTTCATTTCAAAGCACGATGCTTCATGTGTGTCTACAACATTGTATTTGGTACTGGGGGTAAAAGGATGGTGAGAAAGGCATCTTCCATGACTGAAAACAGGTCACAGTATACTGACGGGAAGAAATTCACAAAGAGACCATTTCATTTCACCGTCATGAGAGTAACTATAGAGGAAGCAGAATGTGGCCCTCAGACAATGTAACCCAGTTTGTGGAGCGGAGCGTCTTGGAGGGTGAGCAGCAGTTACTACAGGAAGAGTGTTAACAAAAGCTTTTACTTTCTCTGGACACTCTCACCATGTGATATTAGTGGGCAACAGAGAACAAGCCAAAGATGGCAAGAGATTTGGAAAGGAGGGGGAAGGCAGAGTTTGGAGCAGCTGGAAATGGTAGTTTGGGGTCATGGAACTTAGACCCTTTAGACTGGTTGTCTTGTATCTGTGATCTCTCAGTGGAGAAGTGAGTTTAAGGAGAAAAATAGAAGGGAAAACAGAAAGTTAATACATAGTCTAGACAAGGTATCATGGCAACCTAAATTATGGTTAGAAAGGACAGGGGATGGATTTAAGAAAGCGTCCTCGATTTCTTGTGCAGAAAGAGAAGAAAAGGAAGCAGAAGACCCTGAGGAAGTTTCCTAGAACTTTGTGTAATTAAGTGAAGGACTGAATCAGCAAGGAAAAGATGGTGAGATGTACCCAGCTCTCAACTTCCAAGTCTTATGACTCACCTGGCACACTTGGTAATCTTGTGAAGTTGGCTCCTACGTCAGAACTGTATGAGGAACTGCAGGAAATCAGCAACGGTGCTGCTTATGATGCAGAAGCTGTGCACATTAATTGGACTTCTCTTTATTTCTTTTCATCACTAAATATTCAAAATCAATGATAATTGTTTTCCTATATCAAAATATGTCTAATCAATAAATTAATGCTGGGATGTTTTAGTAATAGATTCATATACCTAGTGTAATAAATAATCTTTATAAACCATTACAGTTGACATATAAATTTTGCATACATTAGCCATTTTCATCCTCAAAATATTATACCCTGGATTAAGCATACAGTCACCCTGGTTTTTCAGTGCAGCCTGCCTGGGGTCCCAGTTCCCCAGAACACGTGTCTCTGAAACTACTTTCTTCAGGATCCACAGTGTTGGTATTTGAGGAAGCAGGACTCAGCCCTCAAGCAAAAGTTCCTCCTTTTCTGTGTCCTCACAAAACACCAGGGTTATACATCTGAGGGTGATTTGTTTGGCTTTTTTGGTTTATTATTTGTTGTTTATAACCCTCAATTCCAGGCGCTGAGCTATGTGCCTTTGCACTTGATTAAATAGCTATGCCTCCAATAATAATGTGAGATGCTTGAGTGTCTGAGGAGAGCCTTGGTCAGGAGCCTTGAGTCTCCCAGTAAAGTGGGGAAACAGGTACTATGATTTCATTGAGTGTGTTTTAAGGGCTATTAAACATTAAGTGCTGCTCTGAAGATTATGAATAATAAGTAGATGACTTGTTTTGGGAAAAAGTCTATAATTCTATAAAACTGGCTAAGTTAATGCCCTAGAAGCCTATTAAGCAGGAATTCTTATTGCACCAAAATGTTATTTCAACTGGCAATTCATGTAATAATGACTGTTTGTAGATGTCTGCTCCCCCTCTCCTGCCCCCTTGGTACAGACATTCTTTTAGTTCAGCTTCAAAGAAAAGCTCTCATGTTCACCATGTGTTGATAATTGATTGCCTGATGAGATTTGGAAGGAAGGCAAAAGTGACAAAATTGAGTAGGATTAAATAACCCTTTGATCATATCTAATACCCAGGTTTTTTGAACTTGAGAAAGTCACCTTTGAGGTTTCTCTTTCTTAGGACAATTTATCAAGGCCTGTGCTCATTTTTCTTACTTATTTTATTTATTCATTAAGGCTTCAATAAAGAGATGTCAAAAACATACTTCCATGTATTAAACAGCACAAACAAAGCACAGAGGAGAGCGGGTTAGCCATAACTGGTGGGAAATGGGTCTCAGGGGGTACTTGGCACAGAAGTAAGGCCTAGGCAGGAATCTTGAGGGCAAAGTAGGTCTGTGAGTGTGAGCAAGGCAAAGGGACCACCACCTGAAGAATTACATGTTTCTGGAAAATGCAAAACTGAAAAGCAGGCTGCTCAGCTGGCCAGGTTGACCATTTGAAAAGTACCAATGACCACCCTCTCAGGGATGCTTCATCTCTTGCCCATCCCTCCCCAGCCCTGTCCATCTTTGCCAATCTCCACGTTCTATGTCCTGGGTGGTGGCTCTTTTTCTGAGGCATCATATACTCTGTTACCCTCTTCATTCCTGCAGTTTGTTTTGTACCATGGATACACCAGCAGGAGAGTTGTGAGAAAGGAGAGGTTCTGGTGTCTTCCCTGCTCTCTCCTTTCCTCTAATAGGTTTTTTTTTTTTTTTAATTGGAGTATAGGTGTTTTACAATGTCCTGTTAGTTTCTGCTGTGCAGCAAACTGAATCAGGTATATGTATACATATATCCCCTCTGTTTTGGATTTCCTTCCCATTTAGGTCACCACGGAGCACTGAGTAGAGTTCCCTGTGTTGTACAGCAGGTTCTCATTAGTTGTCTGTTTTACACATGGGACGGTGTATTCGTCAATCCCCAACTCCAATAGGTTTTGACTGTGGCTCATGCCTCTGTCTACGGCCCTTCACCCTGCCAGCCTCTTCAGATGCCTGCTTTATGAACTATGGCCCTGGTAACACCACCCCCTCACCTGGCTGCTCAGGGCAGAGCACAATGGTCACTAGCCCTTGGGGTCTTCTATCCATTCTTGGTTCTCTGGACCTGCCCCCATCTCTGTAAATACTCACTTCATTAGACTTTCTTCAGTTAGTCCTTTGGATATACCATCTGTTTCCTTCAAGAATGCTGAGTCATAAAGTTTTCTAAGCTTAACACTAACGATTTTCCTCTAAGGAAACTAATTTTGTGCTTGAACAATTCTCTAAACCTTGTGATGGCCATACAAATTTCCTATGAATTACGATGTTTTTCAAAGTAGCTCTACCAATGATGTGGTAAAATAAATCAACGTCTCATTCATCTCTAGGGTCACAAACCTTATAAACGTACAGTGGTTTTTCTGAAGGTATATTAAATGTGGACATATACTAACTAGCATTAGTCACTGATTTATAAATATCAGTGGCGCAATAAAGGACATGAGTTTTAGAAAAACAGAATCTCCTTTTTTTTTTCAAAATCTCCTTTTTTAAGCCTTTTGTCAGTGTTAGAAGAATAGTACCATAATTAAAATGACCTATATTCTCCCTGTTTCTATTATTTTAAATCTCTCATTATCTCTTGTTGAAACTATTGCCATGATTAATTGACTATCATGTGCTTGGGCCTGCAGTCCATTTCCCTCTTCCCAGCTAGAACTGTCCAGTGATGCTGCTTCCTTAGTTTCTAAGACTTCAGTAGCTGCCTACTGACCACAGGTGAAAGTGAAGGTTACTAGCGTGGCTGGCCAGGCCTTTTGGTCTGCACCCTACCTCTCTTTCAAGGGTTCACACAATTCATAAGAATCATGTGCCCCAACAGTATTGACTGTGCATCCTTTCCCGGACATATCATTTTCACTCTTCTTCACATCTGAATTCATCTTCTGCTTGTATCAGCCAGAGTAAATTTTCCCCATTCTTTAACTCACAGCAGAAGTAGTTCTCTAAGAAGACTCCCCTAACATTTTTATTCTTATTTCCACACATCGTCTCTGTGCTTCAGTTATAATTGACTCATACCTCCATGGCATCCTTTGTCATATTGCATGTGCCTTTATCTGCCCAATGATATAAACTATTTGAGAAGGGAAACAAAGCATCTTCATTCTTGAGTTCCTGATGCCTTGTACAAGGTCTGTCACAGAAAAGTGGCAATAGGTCTGATGGCTGCAGGATTGTGAGAGGCGTGAATGGTCCCGTGATTCATCTTGGGTTGTGCAGAGAAGAATCCTTGTTGTGTTGGCTCCCCCATCCTCCACAGGCCATCACCAAAGTCAACAACCACTCACTTGACACCCATAAAATTTACTTAATCATTTGCATAAAAAATGTTCCTAGAACCTTATTATTAGATGGCAAATGATGGTTGACCGAACTTCAAACAAGGACACCAAGCCAGTAATAGGTAATATGAGTGGATTCAGTCAAAGAAAGATTAATTTCATATTTCTTTCTGTGAAGAAGCTTTTATGCTTCTTCATGCCAGGATAATTTTCTCATATATTCAATAATAAAGTAAAGCAATGGGGAAATTCACTTAGATTGGTTTTCTCTTGATTTTAAACAAAAAGGTAAATAACCCCTTTTGATTTATTCAACTGTAACATAATCCAATATTTCTGGTGATATTCAATTATATAATGGCTTAATTGAAAGAAAATTAAACAAGTATATGTCTAAGTTCTGTCACACTAAATGAGATTTTAAATTACTCTAGGAACAGATATTTCAATTCTCATATGATGACTTTAAACAGGGTGGTATTTGATTTTCAGAAAAATCAATAAGAATTTCACAAACATTTGGGAGCCATCTTCTATTATCTTGCACAAAATCAAATCAAATTCCACTTTATGCCCAGATGATCAAAGTAAAAGAAAAAGAAGTTGAAAAGCCAATTCAAGCTTTGTTAAGTATTTTTTTAAGAATGCCTTCCATGATAGTAGCAAGAACGGATTATCTTCCCTATCTTACCACTAGTAACCAGGTAACCAGGAGTAGGCTGAAGCTGAGCACATGCTTTTCATCTTACAAGTTAGTTCATTATTTGTAGAAAAAGACTGCTCTATAACCACACTTCCATACCCTTCATGTTTCTACATAAATATGGATTATTGGATGATATATTTTTAAAGAATTTCTATTTTATAGCCTATTCCACAAAGGATTTAAGGAACATTATACAGGGAAATACACATAAATCAGGACAATTAAAATTTAAAGGCAAATAAAAAAAAACAATTAGGAAGAAGATAAAGGCAGATGGAATAGTTTCCTCAAATTATTCACTTACCTCCTCTGAGCACTACCTTGTGTCCTATGGTTCAGCAGCACCTGCAGATAGGAAACAACTGTTAAGTGACAGGATTCTAACTTTTTTTTCTGTACGGAATATTGGCTCAACTAAAGGATCAATGGCACTGGGTGCAGTGGAGACTCTGGGGAGTGTTTTCCTTGATAAGGAGCATAACATTCAGGTTTGAAGCAGGTGGAGAGACATATCTCTATAAATCTAAGCCATCACATTCAATATAATGTAGTGAAGGTATAAGAGTTTTGTCTATTCTAAGTACAGTAAGTCCCCTACATAGGAACGAGTTCTGTTCTGAGAGCTCGTTCGTTAAGTCCAACAAAGTCAGCCTAGGTACCCAAGTAACACAATCGGCTATGTAGTACTGTACTGCAATAGGTTTATAATAATTTTCATACAAATAATACATAAAAAACAAACACAAAATATAAAGAACATTTTTAATCTTACAGTACAGTACCTTGAAGAGAACAGTAGCACCAGGTACATCACCGCTGCTTTTACGCTTGCTTCTGGCCATCCTGGGCTGAAATAAAGGTACTGTACTACTGTATTTTATACAGTACTGGACAGTAAAGTACCCAAAAGCACAGCCACTTGTAGAGGATGCACACACGTGACAATGTACGCCAGACACCTGAACTAACTTATGTGGTCGGACGTGCAAACGCACGTTCACATCTTTGAAAGTTCACAACCTGATGGTTTGTATGCTTTCTTCTGATAATCTAAATTTCAATGGGTATAACTAATAGTCTGGGCCGTATCTGCTGCTGAGAGCTAAAGACTGGTCCCTGAATAGGATCTGGGTAGCATCTGCCTCCAGTGAGTTCTACTGGTCCAGCTGCCCAGTGGAACCTGCCATCAGCATGATCTGCTAGAGATGTTTGTCTACCCATCCTTGGCTGGGCACACTGCAACAACGTAAAATTGTGCAGAGAATAGCCATTAAGGGAGCAGAGTCTAATGAATCAAAAGACCCCTTCATCTGAATGCCATTCTTATAAGCAGAAGGAATGCCACAGTCTCCCTTAAATGTTTATTAAACATTATCTTTACACTGGCTTAGGCTCAACTCCTGGCTCTGATGCTTTGCCATATTTGTGACCTTTGGTAAATTACTTAATCTTTGAGTTTCTGTACTTTCAAAGGGTACATAATACTTGCCTAATGGTTTGTCATGAGAAACAGATGTCCCATGAGTCACAAAGAAACAGTGACAATGTCTGATGTCAATGGATGTTATTTTCCCCTCTTTCTTTAGCCTAGGGTTTCAATCTCACTTTGTTAGGTACCTTTTGACAAAAGCTGTCTCTACTGTCAACACTTCAGACTCAACTGTCTGCAATTTCCAGGTCTTATCACGTTAGGATCTCAGCTGTGCATATGCCTGCTTTTGAACTTTTATTTTCATTTGTATTTCCCTCTAGCTGATCACCTTTATATGTGAATGGTCAGTTTTCTATTAAACTAGGTGATATCTTATTTTCACCAGATTCCTTTATACTGGATAAATGGCTTAGAAAAGAGCATCCCTTGCATCTCAACATTACTTCTAATTAGTGTCCCTATTTTTAAGTCAAATCAGCTCAGTGAAGGAGCTTGATGTTACTTCCCTTTGTACCTACATTTATTCTAAATTCTTCTCGACTTAGAAATGTAGGGGTATGTATATTACCTGCAGTAAAATCATGGTGGGTGATAGTAGGTGGCACTTTCTGTGTGCACACAACACACCATCCACTATCATACGCCATGTCCATGCACTCATCACATCATGAATTTCCAGGTTGGGTGTTAATATACAACATAAGCCTCTTGACAAGGGATGGACTATGGTCAATGAATATTAAATTTTTCTGATTATTTTCTAAGTTATAGTTACTATCTTTTACTTTAGTTACTAAACAGGCAGCTAACAAAGATGAGGTTCTTTGAAGAGGTGTGAGCCTGTCTTTTTTTTATTATTTTTATTGGAGTATAGTTGATTTACAATGTTGTGTTAGTTTCAGGTGTACAACAAAGTGAATCAGTTATACATATATACATGTATCCACTCTTTTTTAAGATTCTTTTCCCATATAGGTCATTACAGAGTATTGAGTAGAGTTCCCTGTGCTATGCAGTAGGTTCTTATTAGTTACTTATTTTATATATAGTAGTCTGTATGTGTTGATGCCAATCTCCCAATTTATCCTTCCCTCTTTATCCCCTGGTAATGATGCATTTGGTTTTTACATCTGTGACTCTATTTCTGTTTTGTAAATAAGTTCATCTGTACCATTTTTTTAGATTCCACATATAAGCGATATCATACAATATTTGTCCTTCTCTGTCTGACTTGCTTTCCTCAGTATGACAATCTCTAGGTCCATCCATTTTGCTGCAAATGGCATTATTTCACTCTTTTTTATGGCTGAGTAATATTGCATTATATATTGTACCACATCTTCTTTATCCATTCATCCATTGATGGGCATTTAGGTTGTTTCCATGTCTTATATTTTCTCCACAACAAGGATCATATCATATCTGAATGGGGCTGAGTTGAAGAGAATCTTTTCTCAAAATAATTATATTTCTTCAATTCTATTAAAGGGTTTGTTTTAAATCAATGTATTGCACTGAATCAATGATGTAAAAGTTTTAGTCTAAAAAGTAGGCTTTACTTAATAACCAGTTTATATATTAACATTTCTTAAGACTCTTTGGTGGGAGGGCTTACCATGTTAAGTGCTACTTTAATATTCTCAGGCAGTTAAAGGATTTCACCATAATATGGACTAAAATTGATATGCCCCTATCAGTATTAGGGTGTAAGGCCTTTGTGTTTCTAATGCATAGCTGTACCCAGAGAGAGGAATCAACTCATCAATAGGTCTTCTGAAGGACCTCCTAGTTCATGGTGATATAGCCACAGAATCAGTGTAAAGTTTATTGCTTTTATTCTTACTTCCTCAGGATAAGGTTATGAGTTAAACTTGTTTAAATACCTGCATTTAATGACTTACTTGTAAATTATTAAGAAAAAAGTAAGAATTTTGATTATCTATTATAATAATTTTTATATCCATTTTAATTCTGCTTTTACAGTCATGAACCAGGCTTTGAAATACATTAATGGCACAGGATTGATATTGAACCTTTATAATTGATAATTCCTGCTTACATGGTGAGTATCAATAAATACTTGGTAAGATGAAACAGAACTTAGTAATGATTAGTATCAGGATATTAATATGTAAAACTTGTTTTCAATATTCAAGATATTAGACTTACAGGTTCAGTGAATCATTTTTTTCAGACATTTATTCATTCTGGTCAGAGTTATCAAAGACTCAGTGTATGCCAGTGTCTGGGCAAGATTTAATAATACAGATCTAAGGGACATGGTCCTTGCCTACAAAAAGCTCACAGAAGAGAGAAAAGTGATGCATATTCTGAAAGTCTTACACATGAGGTTTAGGGTTCTGTTGGGACACATGGAAGGTTCTAGAACTTAGACGAGGGCTTCAAGAAAAGCTCTCCAGAAGAGGTGATGACTGAGCTGAGAGTTGATTAAAAAGAATGTCAGCCTTGTGAGGGAGTGAATTAAGGCCTTGGGATTGCTGGGTTGTAAGATGGGAAATAAAAGCATGTAAATCAGCTGTATAAACTGGAGTTCAAGACACAGGAGAATAGCCAGGTTGGATCTTTGTCCAGGCCACTTTCTAGCCTCACAATATGTTCCTAATGATGCCTGAAGCCACTGCCTCTGTGACAAGCCGCTGCTACCCTCCTTTCCTGACACCCTTCCCTCATCCCCAAGCCCCATCTCTGCATCATTATGGCATCTCCAAAGGCCACCGAGAGTGAACTGCTGGGGCAAAGGGCTGATGAATGTTTAATTTTATAACAAAATGCCAAAAATTCTCCAAAGTGGGTGTGCTGTTTCTTGTTTCCTCCAGCAATGTATGAGAGAGATTCAGCTGGTCCATATTCTTGCCGTTATTTGCTGTTGTCACCTTTTAGATTTTCTCCATCCCCTTGGATATAAAATAGTATCCCAATGGGGTTTCACTTTGCATTTCCCTCATGACAAAGAATGCTGATCCCCTTTTCATGTATTTCTTGTATTTCATATATCTTCTTATGTCGTGTCTATCCAAGTTTTTTGCCTCTTTTATTGGATTACCTTGATTATTGATTTGAGGATTTATTTATGTAATTTGAATACAAGTCCCTTGGCACATATGTGTATTGTGAATACTTTCCATTATACGCCTTGCGTCTTCATTTTCTCAGTGTTATGCTTTCATAAGCAGGAATTTTAAATTTTGATGAAGTCTAAATTATCAATTATATTTCTTTTACAGTAAGTTTTTTTATGTGCTCTTTAAAATATCTGTGTGTAACCAAAGAACTCAACGTGTTTCTCTTATAGTTTCTTCTAAAAACTATAGTTATAGCATTATACTCTTAGTCCTATGAAGATTTTCAAATTCTTTCTGCATGTGTATAATACAAGGCAGGGTTTGAAGACTATCTTTTTTTCTATATTTATCTAGTTGTTCTGACACAATCTGAATGGCAATGGCACATTTGTTGTGGACTATCCCTATATTATTTTCTGTTTCATCGATTTACTTGTCTATTCTTATGCTAATACCACATTGTCTTTATCACTACAGATGTACGACTTCTATTAAAATCAAGAGGTACAAGTTCTCCTGTTTAGTTCTTTCTCAAAACTTTTGAATATAATGCTTCACTTTTCACTGAAATTTCACAGTCAGCTTGCTAAATTTTTTAAAAAACTTAGTGTTTCATTGGAAGTAAATTGATTCTATATATTAATTAAAGGAGAATTGAAATTTTAAAGGAAAGTCTTCAACCCATGAAAATGTTGTACCTCCATCTATTTCTCTGTGTAACAAATTGTTATTTTCATATAAAGGATGTATATGACTTTTGTTTAATGTATTACTCCAGATTTGATGGAGTAACTGCAAATATATCTGCTTTTAATAGATTTATTAAGATATAATTAACAAAAACTGCACATAAAGTATATATTTTAATAAATTTTTATATATGTATATACCCATGAAAGCACCACCACAGTCAAGATACTAACTTGAAGAAAAAAGAGCATCAAGAACAGGGGAAATCTCTGAACAAGTGTCACTGAAATTTTCTCCCGTATTTTCTTCTAAAAGTCTTATTGTTTTAGTTTGTCTTATTTGTCTTATGTTGAAGTCTATGATACATTTTACATTATTTTTTGAGTATGGTATGAGGTATAGTTCCAAGTTTATTTTTTGCAAGTGGATATCCAGTTGTTACAGCAGCATCTGTAGAAAATACAATCTATTCTCCATTGAATTTCTCTAGCATATTTATCAAAGAGGAGTTGTCCTTATATGATATACAAAACTATTTCTGGACATCTTTTCTGGATAAGTTGATCAATTTATATGTCTTGAGCCCTAGCCATGGTGTCCTGATTACTTAAGCTTTATTATAAGTCTTAAAATCCACTTCCTTTTCTTTTCCAGAGTTGTTTTAGCTTTTTGATGTTCTCTGCACTTCCATATGGATTTTTGAATCAGTTTGCCAAATTATACCAAAAGAATGGCCTGCTGGGATTTTTTATATATATATACAGCAGGTTCTTATTAGTTATCTATTTTATACACATCAGTGTATACATGTCAATCTCAATCTCCGAATTCATCACAACACCCTCTCCATCCCTGCTTTCTCTCCTTGGTGTCCATACGTTTGTTCTCTACATCTGTGTCTCTATTTCTGCCTTGCAAACCACTTCATCTGTACCATTTTTCTAGATTCCACATATATGCATTAATATACAATATTTGTTTTTCTCTGTCTGACTTACTTCATATATGCATTAATATAAAATATTGTTTTTTCTCTTTCTGACTTACTTCACTCTGTATGACAGTCTCTAGGTCCATCCACATCTCTACAAATGACCCAATTTTGTTCCTTTTTATGGCTGAATAATATTCCGTTGTATATATGTACCACATTTTCTTTATCCATTCTTCTGTTGATGGGTATTTAGGTTGCTTCCATGACCTGGCTATTGTAAACAGTGCTGCAATGAACATTGGGGTGCATGTGTGTTTTTGAATTATGGCTTTCTCTGGGTATCTCCCCAGTAGTGAGATTGCTGGATCATATGGTAATTCCAATTTTAGTTTTTTAAGGAACCTCCATACTGTTCTCCATAGTGGCTGTATCAATTTACATTCCTACCAACAGTGCAAGAGGGTTCTCTTTTCTCCACACCCTCTCCAGCATTTATTGTTTGTAGATTTTCTGATGATGTCCATTCTAACCGGTGTGAGGTGGTACCTCGTAGTTTTGATTTGCCTTTCTCTAATGATTAGTGATTTTGAGCAGCTTTTCATGTACCTCTTGGTCATCTGTATGTCTTCTTTGGAGAAATGTCTATTTAGGTCTTCTGCCCATTTTTGGATTGTGTTTTTGTTTTTGTTTTTTTAATATAGAGCTGCACGAGCTGTTTCTATATTTTTGAGCTTAATCCTTTGTCCATTGATTCATTTACAAATATTTTCTCCCATTCTGATGGGGTTGTCTTTTCATCTTGTTTATGGTTTCCTTTGCTGTGAAAAGGCTTTTAAAATTCATTAGGTCTCACTTGTTTGTTTTTGTTTTTATTACCATTACTCTAGGAAGGGGTCAAAAAAGACCTTGCTGCAATTCATGTCATAGAGTGTTCTGCCTATGTCTTCCTCTAAGAGTTTTATAGTGTCTGGCCTTACATTTAGGTCTTTAATCCATTTGGAGTTTATTTTTGTGCATGGTGTTAGGGAGTGTTCTAATTTCATTCTTTTCCATGTAGCTGTGTAGTTTTTCCAGCACTACTTATTGAAGAGACTGTCTTTTCTCCATTGTATACCTTTGCCTCCTTTGTCATAGATTAGTTCACCATAGGTGCATGGGTTTAACTCTGGGTTTTCTATCTTGTTCCATTGATCTATATTTCTGTTTTTGTGCCAGTACCATACTGTCTTGATTACTGTAGCTTTGTAGTGTAGTCTGAAGTCAGGGAGTCTGATTCCTCCAGCTCCATATTTTCCCCTCAAGATTTCTTTGTCTATTTGGGGTCTTTTATGTCTCCATACAAAATTTTAAGATTTTCTGTTTTAGTTCTGTAAAAAAATGCCATTGGTAATTTGATAGAGATTGCATTGACTCTGTATATTGCTTTGGGTAGTATATAGTCATTTTCACAATATTCATTCTTCCAGTCCAATAACATGGTATATCTCTCCATCTGTTTGTGCCATCTTTGATTTCTTTCCTCAGTGTCTTATAGTTTTGTGAGTACAGGTCTTTTACCTCCTTACATAGGTTTATTCCTAGGTATTTTATTCGTTTTTTGCAATGGTGAATGGGATTGTTTCATTAATTTCTATTTCTGATCTTTTGTTTTTAGTGTATAGGAATACAAGAGATTTCTGTGCATTAATTTTGTATCCTGAAACTTTACCAAATTCATTGATTAGCTCTAGGAGTTTTCTGGTGGCATCTTTAGGATTATCTATGTGCAGTACCATGTCATCTGCAGTGACAGTTTTTCTTCTTATCCCATTTGTATTCCTTTTCTTTCTTTGTCTTCTCTGATTGCTGTGGCTAAGACTTCCAAAACTATGCTGAATAATAGTGGTCTTGTACCTGATCTTAGAGGAAATGCTTTCAGTTTTTTACCATTGAGAATGATGTTTGGTGTGGATTTGTTGTATATGGCCTTTATTATGTTGAGGTACGTTCCCTCTATGCCCATTTTCTGGAGACTTTTTATCATAAATTTGTGTTGAATTTTGTCAAAAGCTTTATCTGCATCTATTGAGATGATCATATGGTTTTCAATCTACAACTTGTTAATATGGTGTATCACATTGATTGATTTGCATATATTGAAGAATCTTTGCATGACTGAGACAAACCCCAGTTGATCATGGTGTATGATCCTTTTAATGTGTTTTTGGATTCTGTTTGCTAGTATTTTGTTGAGGATTTTTGTGTCTATATTCATCAGTGATATTGGTCTGTAATTTTATTTTTTTGTGGTATCTTTGCCTGTTTTGGTTAAGGGTGATGGTGGCCTCGTAGAATGAGTTTGGGAGTGTTCCTTCCTCTGCAATTTTTTGGAAGAGTTTGAGAAGGATGGGTGTTAGCTCTTCTTTAAATATTTGATAGAATTCACCTGTGAAGCCATCTGGTCCTGGACTTTTGTTTGTTGGAAGATTTTTAATCACATTTTCAATTTCATTATTTGTGATTGATATGTTCATATTTTCTATTTCTTCCTGGTTCAGTCTTGGAAGGTTATACCTTTCTAGGAATTTGTCTATTTCTTCCAGGTTGTCCATTTTACTGGCAAAGAGTTGCTTGTAGTAGTCTCTTATGATGCTTTGTATTTCTGCGGTGTCCATTGTAACTTCTCCTTTTTCATTTCTAATTTTATTGATTTGTGTCCTCTCCCTCTTTTTTTTGCTGAGTCTGGCTAAAGGTTTATTAATTTTGTTTATCTTCTCAAAGAACTGGCTTTTAGTTTTATTATCTTTGCTATTGTTCTATTTGTTTCTATTTCATTCATTTCTGCTCTGATCTTCATGATTTATTTACTTTATGATGTCTTTACTCTTACTAACTTTGGATTTCATTTGTTCTTCTTTCTCTAGTTCCTTTTGGTGTAAGGTTAGATTGTTTATTTGAGATTTTTCTTATTTCTTGAGGTAAGATTGTATTGCTATAAACTTCCCTCTTAGAACTGCTTTTGCTGCATCCCATAGGTTTTGGATCACTGTGTTTTCATTGTCATTTGTCTCTAGGTATTTTTTGATTTCCTCTTTGACTTCTTCAGTGATCTCTTAGTTATTTAGTAATGTATTGTTTAGTCTCCATATGTTTGTGTTTTTTACATTTATTCCCTGTAATTTATTTCTAATCTCATAAAGTTGTGGTCAGAAAAGATTCTTGATATGATTTCAGTTTTCTTAAGTTTAGTGATGCTTGATTTGTGACCCAAGATGTGATGTGTACTGGAGAATATTCCATGTGCACTTGAGAAGAAAGTGTAATCTGCTGTTTTCAGATGGAATGGCCTATAAATATCAATTAAATCTATCTGATCTGTTGTGTCATTTAAAGCTTGTGTTTTTGTATTAATTTTCTGTCTGGATGATCTGTCCCTTGGTATAAGTGAGGTGTTAAAGTCCCTCACTATTCTTTTGTTACTGTTGATTTCCTCTTTTATAGCTGTTAGCAGTTACCTTATGTATTGAGATGCTCCTATGTTGGCTGCATATATATTTATAATTGTTATATCTTCTTCTTGGATTGATCCCTTGATCATTATATAGTGTCCTTCCTTGTCTCTTGTGACATTCTTTATTTTAAAGTCTACTTTATGTGATATGAGTATTGCTACTCCAGCTTTCCTTTGATTTCCATTTGCATGGAATATATTTTTCCACCCCTTGGGACTTTTTTTTATATTCAACTTTTACCTTGAAAGAATTGTTGATTCATATGCAGTTGTAAGAAATAATGGATATCCACTTGGTTGTTATGTATTATCCTTTTCTATATATTGGATTTTACTTGTAAAATTTATATCTAGAGTTTTTGCTTTGGTATTTATGAGGAATATTAGTCTGTAGCATTCTTTTCTCATAATATATTGGCTTTAGTTGGATATCAGTGTAATGCTGGCCTCATAGAATGAGTTGGAAATCATTTCCCACATCTTTAATTTTATGGAAGTGTTTCTGGTAGAATTGGTCTTATTTCTTCATTAATGCATCTTCAGTGAATGTGTCTGGAACTATAGATTTCTTTGTGAAAGGGATTTACTTACAAATAAAGTTTCTCCAATAGATATATAGTTATCAGTTTATCTATTATACGTGAGTGAGCATGTGTCTTCCAAGGAATTTTCAGTTTCATCTAAATTATCCAGTCATGGCATAAAGCTGTTCATAATATTCCCTAATTATCAGTTTAATAACTGTGGCATCTGTAATGATAGTTCCTCTTTCATTCTGAATATTGGCAGCTTGAGATTTTTTTCCTGAACTGACTGGTCTTTGGTTTCATTGGCTTTCTCTATTGTTTTACTCTTTTCTTTTTTATTGATTTCCCCTCTGACCTTTATTATTTTCCTTCTTCTACTTACTTTGTGTTTTGTTTGGCCTTCTTTTTCTACTTTTTGAAAGTGAAATTGGAGGCTATTGACTTGAGACTTGTGTTTTTTTCCTAATATAAAAATAAACAAAAAATATACTGTGGAGGGAAACTCCAAATACTGTTTAGTGGCATCCTGCAAATACTAGCTTGTTGTGTTCTCATTCCTTTAGTTCAAAATACTTTATTTCCCTTTTGGTTTATTTTTTTGACTCATGTGTTATTTAGAAGTTTGATTTGTATTCAAATAGCTGATGATTTCCCCAGTATCTTTTATTGTTGATTTTTAATTTAATTCTATTGGATTACTTTTCAATTCACTTATACTTGTTTTATGATCCTGAATATGATCTATCTTGATAGACGCTCTGTGTGAATTTAAAAATAATGTTCAGTCTTCTAAAGTTGAGTAGAATGTTCCATAAATGTCCATTAAGTCTCATTAGTCGATAGTGTTGTTCAAATCTTCCATATCTTCATGGATTTCGTGTCTATTTTTCCTATCATTTACTGACAGAAGAGTATTGAAATCTCCAAGTGTGGTTGTGGGTTTGTCTATTTCTCCTTGTATTTCTATCAGTTTTTGTTTCATGTTTTGGAACATTTGCTATTAGGTGCAGAAACGTTTAGGGTTTTTATGTCCTCTTGATCAGCTAGCTCATTTATCATTATCAAATGACCTTATTTATTCCTGGTGATATTTATTGCTTGAAATCTACTTTGTTATTGATCTAATCATTTTAGCACAATTTTTACTGAGGATAGCACTATACATCTTTTTCAATTTCTTTTTACTTTTAACATTTTAATGCATTTTATTTAATGTAAATTTCTTGTAAGCTGTTGAGTCTTGATTTTGTAAACAATACGACGATCAAGCTCTTTGTTGTAATTGAAATATTTAGTTTACATTTAATGTGATTATAGGTATAGTTAGTTTTAAGTCTGTCATGTTAGAAAATTTTTTTTATTTGTCTCATGTATTTTGTGTTTCCCCTTTTCCATCGTTCTATGCCTTATTTTGGATAACTTGAGTACATTTTATAATTTGATTTCATTCCCTTCTTTGGCTTACTAGCTATAACAGTTTTTTAAAAATAGTGTGTTTTTTTTTTAGAATTTATATTGTACATCTTTATTATATCACTACCTGCTTTTAAATGATGTTATACCACCTATTATAGAATAAGTACCTTATAATTTCTTCTTTCCTGAATTTTATGCCATTTTTGTTATACTTTTTACTTTTGTACATCTGTTATAAACTGAAAAATACATTTATATTAATTATTTTGTTTAAATATTCTTATTTAATATTAAAAATATTTAAATAATAAAAAATAATCTCATATAGTTACTAATGTGTTTACCATTTGATGTGTCTTTATTCATTTGTATATATACATATTTCCACATAATGTCATTTCTTTCTGTCTGAAAATCTGTGGTTGATCAATTCTTTCAGATTTTGTACATAAAACTTCTATATTTGTTTTTGTTTTTGAAACATTTTTTTCACTGAGTAGAGAGCTCTAATTTGGCAACTTTTATTTTTTCCTTCCAGAACTCAAAGAGTTTGCTCTGCTTTCCTTCCACCTGCATTGTGTCCTTTGAGGAATCTAAACTGTTGTCTCCCCATCTTTGTTCCTCTGTTCATAATGTGCCACTTTTATCTGGTTGTAGATTCCTCTCCTTCACTAGTTTTGAGCAACTTGAGTATAATAATGCTCTAGTATATTTTCATATTTCTTGTGCTTGAGTTTTGTTAAGATTTTTCAAACTGTGTGTTTATAGTTTCCATTAGATTTTTAACTTTTTCACCCATTATTATTTAAAATGTTTTTTGTCACTTTCCTCTACTTCTTTCCTTTTGGGACTCTACTTACATGTATATTAAACTGCTTGAAGTTTCCCCTAAACACTTGATATCTTTTTAAAAAAAATTCATTTCTCTATCTTTTATTTTGAGTGGTTTCAATTTCTATGTTTTCTTCACTCATTGTTTATTCTGCAATGTTGAATTTAGTGTTATTTTCATCAATGATATTTTTATCTCAGTTTTTGTAATTTTCATCTCTAAGATTGTAATTTGGGTCTTTTCTATTTCGTATTTCTGTCTCCTTAACTTTTTGAACATAAATTTATAATAACTGTTTTTCTTGTCCTAATTCTATCATCTGTGCCAGTTCTGAGTCAGTTTTATTGATAGATTTCTCTCTTCATTTGATTCAAATGTTTCTGCTTCTTTGAATGTATGGTCCTCTTGTTTGGATACAAGACATTGTGAATTTTTCCCTTTGTTGATGGCTACATTTTTTTTTTCTATAAATATTATTGAGCTTTATCCTGGGATACAGATAAGTTATGTGAAGGATTTTTTTTTCTTTGTGTCTTGCTTTTTAAAGTTTGTTACACAGGGCTAGAGAAGCATTTAGTCTACATATAACTATTATCTGTTACCGAGGCATCTCTTCTGTGTTCTCAACCCAAAGACCCATCCTCTTACCATCAACATCTTTGTCTTTATAATCATTGTGCATATTACGTTAAAGGGTCAGCAGTGTCTTTGTTGTTTATCCTGTAGGTGTCCTGGTGCTTAAAGGAGTGCAGCATTAAACAGAAAATTTAAAAATCCTATGACAGATTGAGAGACTGTGAAAGAAAGAAGAAAGGTTTTATTACGGTATTAGAACAAGATATTCTACATTTTCATCTGGGACCCACAGTAGTTGCATGGGTGGCCCTGGAGTGTCAGACAATGGAAGTTTATTTCTTGCTCATGTAATAATCTCACACTAGCCTTCAACACGGCCCCAGCAGACAACCTACTGCAGCCTCCCTTAAAGGGTCAGGTTCCTTTCACCTTGAGGTCCACCCTTCTGCAGGACTCTGGTTTACTCTGGACCACCTTTATAGCCAAGCTGAATGTTGCCGAAACTGATCTGTCATTTCCCTCTTTTTATTCAAGAGTCTCAATGCTAATGTTATGCTTTTCTTTACCACAAATTTGCATTTTTTGTTTGTTTAGTGTTAGCATTCTAATTAGCATTTTCCTTCTGGGATGCTATGGGTCCCAAAGGTCCAAACATAAATTTCTATGGAATCTGTAGGCTATGCTTACACATTTCCTAATAAACTCTTGTAAGTTCTAATTGAAGATGAACTTAAAAAAAATTAGTTTTAAAATGGCCCTGAAGTTGAACAATAATATTTCCTTTGTCATGTAAAGTAGTTTAGATTACAATAAAAAGTAGTGGAAGTATTATTACATGCAGAGCATAAAGGGAATCATCAATTTCTTTTCATAGAGCACTACTTTCAGGTTAAATGTGTTTATAGAGTCCATGATGGGAACGTTTGCATTCTAAGGTACATGAGAGCTTTTATACAATCCATAATGAGAGACTGTATATATACAGGGCTGACTTCACCAAAGGGAAGAACTGAATTTGTAACTTAGGTGGATACTGGGGTAAATTTGACAAGGAATTTGATGAAATTATAACAAGGAATGTACAGACTGTGTACCGGACATTTTGAGAAATGTTGGTTTCATCTTTGATGCAAAGCAAAGACTCATTCAAAACCAAAGTCCAGTCACTAATCAGACGATCTGCAGGATGTGGCTGGTTTTGTAATTCATCATAATTTTACATTTGTGTTTTACATTTCTCTGGACCAAAGCTGATCTTTCCCCTCATGACATTTAAAATATTTTTGATTATTGTATCAGTACATACTAATTCTATGGATTTTTAAGATACCAAAGAGCTAGAAAAATACCAATAATCACAGCACCCAGAGCACACAGTTTTTTGTTCTTGATCATTGCACTGTGGTTGTGTAAGATGTTGAATTAGGGAGAGTCTGGTGAGAAGTGTGAGAGAACTGTGTATTACTTTTGCAAATTTCTTTAAGATAAAAATTAGTTCAGAATAAAAAGTTTAAAAATGATTACAATTTTTAGGGACTTCCCTGGTGGTGCAGTGGTTGAGAATCCACCTGCCAATGCAGGGGACACAGGTTCAATAACTGGTTTGGGAAGATCCCATATGCTGTGGAGCAACTAAGCCCATGTGCCACAACTACTGAGCCTGTGCTCTAGAACCCTTGAACCACTACTGAGCCCAGGTACCACAAGTGCTGAAGCCCACATGCCTCAAGCCCATGCTCCGCAACAGGAGAAGCCATCACAATGAGAAGCCCATGCACCACAACGAAGAGTAACTCCTGCTTGTCATGACTAGAGAAAGCCAGTGCACAGCAACAAAGACCCAACACAGCCAAAAATAAAATAAAAATTTAAACAAAATCACAATATTTATAGACTTTTATATATTTGAGACCACATTGTATATATAACGTGTCTTGCTTTTTTCAAATCACTATGTCCTTAGTACTTCCTCAAGTCATGTTTAATGGTCACATGATATGCCAATTTGAAAATATATTATCATTTACTCAACTATTATCCTACCATTCACTACGGGTTTGACTTCATTTGTTTTATAAACAATTTTGCAATAGATATAATTATTGGATAATTATTTGTCTTAATCTTGGATTATGCTCTTATGTTATAGAATCAGATGTGGGAATACTGGGTTAAATGTTATGAACATTTAACCACACTGCCTGTTAAAGTGAACAGAATGATTGGATTTATTTCCAGTTTAAATACTGAATCACTACTCAAATGAGGTAAAATATATGTATTAAAATTTCATATCCCCAGAGCCCAACAGTACCTGTCATATAGTATGTGCAAAATAAATGTTGATGGAATCAAAGTCTTCAATAAAAATGTCATCTGAATGAATTAAAAATCTGAGCATCACTGATATAGTTCCCTGATCATTTGGGGAGTTAAGGATCGAGATGTTGAAGGAAAATAAGGGCTGGAGGAATTTACATGGGGTGGCGCCATGCTGGCGTAATTCAACGAAAACATGCTATTACTCAGACCCATGTACCATGGACACATACTGTGATTTAAATAAGAGCCAATCAATTTGCTGATTGGATAAACAATGTCAAGGCATGAAATTTTTGTTTTTGTTTTGTATTAATCTTAATAGCAGAGGGGAGCCAATATTAAAACAGATTTTTCAGCATTAATTGAAGAGATTTTAAACTTCCCAGAGTGGGAATGTAAAGACATAATGGAACTATTCCTGTAGATAAAGTGTAGCACACACCACGACCCAGCAATTCCACTCCTGAGAATGTATACAGAAAAGAAAATATCAAACAGGTTTACAGGTGTATTCATTAGAAAGATGGTTATGGTGGCAGAGAGTTGAAGGCTACCTGGGTAAACAGACAAAGTGTAGCAGATGCACAGTTCAGAGCACTCCCTGTCTTGGCTGGGGCTCTCTGGAAGCAGAGCTTGAGATGCTGATTCTCATGCAATGATTTATTGACTGAGTGCTCTCAGGAGAAATCTGCAGAAAAGTGAGGAAGCAGAAGAGGGCAGGGGAGGAAACAACAAATACATGTTTCTGGAGAGGTGTAGCATCAACTGCATCCATGGGGAGTTCTGGAGTATACATTGTACCAGAGTTCAATTTGTCCTAACAGAGGCAATGACACCTTCACACGGGTTTGTCAGAGGCTGCCCCTGGTGATAAGAAGAGGATGTATAATCTCATATCCTCAGAACAACATGGCTCACCTTAGTCAAGGGCATTGCTGTGGAGAAGAATACAGGTGTGAGGACCTAGCAGCCAACATCACTAAGTAACCAGGTGGGTACCTTGTCCCAGGTGAAAGTAGTCAGCAAAGGGACAAAACAGCATCTGCTACCCGATAGAAGAAATGGATTAAGTGTTCACCTAGGAACATGGATGGATTTCAGAAATATTGTGCTGAGTAAGAAAAAAGTAAGAAGCAAAGTTGTTTGTATGCAATGCCATTTACGTAAAATAAAAACGCTTAATAACAAAAATATGAATTTTATTAAAAACACAAACATAACAGCTGCACACAGAATGATATTCAAAATACGTTAACACCCTCTTGGCAAAGGTACTGACCAAATAGGACAAGATGCTGACACTTGCCATAAGAAAAGAGAGTGGGGACTTCTGTAGATCAATGATGCTGACATTTGACAGTATGTGAAGTACAAAGACTTGAATTTGCACTTGACGTTCAAAAAGGGAAAACATGAATAAATAAGAAAAGAATGGGGAGGGAACACTTTCTCTTTGTCCGCCATAGAAGTTAAAGTAAGGTGACTTTTTTTTGTGTGTGTGTGGCACATGGGCCTCTCACTGTTGTGGTCTCTCCCGTTGCAGAGCACAGGCTCCGGACACGCAGGCTTGGTGGCCATGGCTCACGGGCCCAGCCGCTCATGGCATGTGGGATCTTCCCAGACCGGGGCACGAACCCGTGTCCCCTGCATCAGCAGGTGGACTCTCAACCACTGCCCCACCAGGGAAGCCCCAAAGTAAGGTGATTTTGAATGACCTTCCATTTGCAGGATGGATTTCTCTGTTCTTTCATTCCCAGCTAATGAATTAAAATACTGTTTTATACAAGCTTGTCTCTATAATTCCTGCCAGGTCCCACGGTCTCCAGGCAAGGCTTTCTCTTAGAAGAGGGAGCAATGGCTGCCTTGCCATGTATCAGAAATAAGAACTTAGATTTTCAATGTTTTGAGGTTTGCATAGAATGGTAAGGAATTTGGTAATGACTTATTTTGAATATTTAAGGTGAGATCAGCTTTATCAGGATTAAGGACAAAGGTAGCTGCTGAAACTGATTTATTCCACCCCATGAGAGACTGAATATACAAACAGAAAAGGACCAGACTGTATATAAAAATATGACCCACAACCTGTAGCAACCTGCCCTGAAAACCAACCCCCTTATTTACAATAAGCAATCCAGGAAGCAGCCTGCTAAAAGTCAGACTTTCAGGAAGCCAGGATGCTGAACAATAACTTCTCTAACAACTGTCCCCAGATGGCCAGGGTGTGATCAATAACTGACAGCTTCTCTAATTTTTGGACCCAGTTCCAACTTAGAACCAACAGAACACCCCTACCCAATCACAGGGGACCCCTCACTTCTAGTAGCTGCCCCAGCTTCCCCAGGCCCACAGCCTCCATCAGGGCACCCCAGAGCCCTCCCTTTTTTCACTATAGAATTTCATACTTCTCTGCCTACTTTTTGGTCTCTACCAAAACACAAGTGATGGTGGCTGACCCTCTTGCTATAACAAGCTCTGAATAAATAGCCACCACTTAATTGCATTTGGTTGGTCTTCATTTATTTCCAAGGTTAATCATGAGGGCTCCAGTGAGGTCTGGTCAGCACTTCCCATCACTGTAGGCCCTAGTGTTCAACCAAACGTGGTCCCCACAGAGGCCCCTTGTTCCCTGCTGCTCACTGCTTGCCAAGTCCAGGAAGATGTGGAAAGACAGCACTGGGTGTGAACTCTACTCTTTGCTTTGAGTTCCTCAGCTATTCAGTCTTAGTTTGGTACCAGGTTTTGTTAGTTTCCTTTTTGTTTTGCATCCATGATGGAATTAGGCCATTCCTCTTCCTTCCATTGTGCTGCCTTTTGTGTTCCTGTTTTTGTACTGGGTGGTCTAAAATTGCTGTTTATCATGAGTCCTGGGGTAGGACACAGCCACGGGTTTTATAAGCCTGTTGTTTGAGGCCGGCTCATCGCCCAGTGGGTTTTCAGTTGTTGTGAGACCACCGTTCACGTGGACTAACTTTGCTGCGGGTCACCAATAATACTGGATGAGATTCCCCTTCTGCTTTGATTGTGTGTCCTGAAAGCTTGGCTGTAACTCCAAGACAGTGTCCTTTCTGGTTTTCCACCTGCCGGGCCTGCATTTGGACGAGGCCCACCATCAGGTTTGGCCTGAGACAGGAAGTGCTCAAGCATCACGTTCCTACTGCCAGCTGCCATGGCAAGGGGTCCTGTTAGTCAAATCCTCTCCTCTGCTTGGGTGAATCCTGCTTCTTATCTGTCCTCTCTGTACAGTCCTAACTCCTGTGCCTGTCTTTCTAAACAGCATAACTTCACCAAGGCTAACCCAGGCGTTCGGTGTCCATTCTCGGGGGCATTTTATTTGAGCCATGTTTTCATTTGTGAGGCATATTGAAAAGGAAGGGAATCAGATTTTGCAAGCCCAATGGACAGCATTTCTTGATTGTTATGCAGAGGCCTCCAAATGAAATTCTGAATTAAAAATTGCATCACTAAGAAAGTCTGTGGTCAAAGGAAATGAGAGCAATTTGACATCTTAAGAAAGAAAAAATTAGACTCATTTCCTTCAAATCCTCCCTCCAGTCCCCTCTCTACATCCATCTCTCCCACTTCCCTCCTATACTGATCTTTCTCCTTTGCATTTTTTCTCTAAAAATTAATAGACAGAAACCTCAATTATGTAGAGTCAGGAGACCAGAAGGGGAAATCCTCACCCCCCAAGACAGTAGCTGAGCTGACAGGAAGAAGACAGACCCTTCCTCTTTCTCAGCAGGGACTTAGCCAATGATCAGCCATGGATGCTGTTTACTAAGCCCTCCCACCTTCCTTTTCCTCTATACAATCTTTCTCCTTCTCTTGTTGTGCAGGAAAGTGCATATGACTCACTATGGTTGTAGACCCTGAATTGCAATTCTCTGCTAATCCCGAATAAACACATTTTGCTGGCGAAATACCTGGCAGCCCAATTGTTTCAGATTGACACTTCCCTCCTTCTCTTGTCCAGACCCTCTACCTTTCCCTAATAACCCTCCTAAAAGCCCCAAATGCCAGCTGCCTCTAAGGACCCATCCTGCCCATAAGCCATGCTCATGAATTGTTTGCTGACCACTGTAGAATTTAAGCCTTGGGTCCAAGCTGAATGTAAGAGTTATAATTAAAGATTTTGCTAAATCCAAACAAAACCAGCACATATTCATAGAAGAATTTAGAATTCTTTGGGTACATATAACCCAGGGCCACCTAACCTATATCAGCTTGTACACATGTTGGTCAGAACCGTACAGGTTGCTTCTGTATGATAAAGCTGACTAGATTGACCTGGAAAGAGACACTATAGATAAATTTCTCTTCACAATAAATTTCAGGGTCAAAAACGAAAACAAAAATGAAACAAAACAAAACAAAAAGGTCAGAAAAATAGATCTACATCTCTTAAAAGTCATACTTGAAACATTTCCAGTAAAAATGGATTGGACCAAACTTTAATTATGCAAACAACAAAAATAATGAAACTAGAGGAGATTTTCAGGATAGATTAGAATATACCTCCTGACAACACTTGAGAGAGTGTAAGGAGGGACTTATGTAACAGCAGCCTTCTCATCTCATTGCCTCAATGGAATTAAACCTGAACTTGGAGACTTAATTTGAAAAAATTAGAATGAGAAAGAGCCCCTTCAGCTGAACTACAACACAGGGAAGAACATTATAAAAGGGGTTTAGAATAAAACTTAGAAAAAACCTAAAGTAAATTTGTGGCTCTGCAGATCAAACAGCTAGGTGGCCCACCCCCCAGGCCAACCACTTGAAGAAATTATAAACCAAAAGGACACTAAAAAAGAATTCCTATCGATGAAAGCAAAACAAAGAGAAATGCCTTGATTCAAATCAATGAGGGTGCTCTGAGGAAGGAAAAAGTACCTAGTATCCTACCATACACTTAATCTCTCAAAATGAAATACTTATAAATTATGGATGGCCATCCTCATCAATTCCTGATAGATGCAGGTGCTACTCCTCCTACATTAAGCTCTGATAACTTTACTCAACATTTTGCCCCAGAGTAAACATACTGCACAGGTGGAAGGTATTTCAAATAACCTACAGATGTTCCCCCCTCTCCCAGCCCTTAACTGTAACCTGTGAGCCCTTGACTGAAAAACATTCCTTCCTGCTGTGTGATACCACTTTTGAGAAGTTAATAGGGAGAGATATACTCTGCAAATGGAATTGCAATATTAAATGTTCACCACAGTGACTCTTTCCTGATGTCCCAGAAGATTCCATTATTCATAATCAAGCAGTATATGGCTAGGATATATATTTCCCTCCTGTGTTATATTTCATGCATACTTGGATAAGGATTCTTGACATTGTATCTGACTTGGGGCTAAAAATTCCACAGATGTTGGAAAAATAATTGGAGTAGACTCTATCAAAGTCCATACAAATTCTACCAAGCTGTTACCTAAACTTCCCCAATATATTGTAAAGTCAGAAGCAAAGGAAGGGGACAAACATAGTTGAAAGCCTTATATCCAAAGGCTTCTCATGTCTTGCACTAGCTCTTGTTACACTCCTGTCCTACCAGTAAAGAACCAAATGGACAAGGAAAGAGATTTATTTAAGAACTCAAGGCCATCAACAAGATTGTTATCCCTGCTCCCCTATAGTTTGTAACCCAAGTACCATCTTGCTCTCACTTCCAGGAGCTCTGATGTAGTGGAGATTTGCTCTGCCTTTTCCATGTGCCTCTAACCAGGAGAGTCAGTACCTTTCTGCTTTCACCTGTGGAGGACATCAGTACACCTGACAGCATGGCAGGGCTTCACTGGAAACCCTTCTATTTCTCCCAGGTGCTCAATTAAGACTTACAGGGTCTACACCTCTTAGAGAAATGGAAATAAAAATAAAAATTAACAAATGGGGCCTAATGAAACTTAAAAGCTTTTGCACAGCAAAGGAAACCATAAACAAGACGAAAAGACAACCCTCAGAAGATGGCAGAAGAGTAAGATGTGGAGATCAACTTCCTCCCCACAGATACACCAGAAATACATCTACACGTGGAACAACTCCTACAGAACACCTACTGAACGTTGGCAGAAGACCTCAGACCTCCCAAAAGGCAAGAAACTCCCCCACGTACCTGGGTAGGGCAAAAGAAAAAAGAAAAAAAAAAACAGAGACAAAAGAATAGGGACGGGACCTGCACCAGTGGGAGGGAGTCGTGAAGGAGGAAAGGTTTCCACACACTAGAAGCCCCTTCGCGGGCGGAGACTGCGGGTGGCGGAGGGGCGGAGCTTCGGGGCCACGGAAGAGAGAGCAGCAACAGGGGTGCGTAGGGAAAAGTGGAGATATTCCCGCACAGAGAATCAGTGCCTACCTGCACTCACTAGCCCAGAGAGGCTTTTCTGCTCACCCGCCGGGGCAGGCGGGGCTGGGAGCTGAGGCTTGGGCTTCGGTCAGAGCGCAGGGAGAGGACTGGGGATGGCTGCATAAACACAGCCTGAAGGGGCAAGTGCACCACGGCTACCTGGGAGGGAGTCCGGGAAAAAGTCTGGAGCTGCCAAAGAGACAAGAGACTTTTTCTTGCCTCTTTGTTTCCTGGTGCCTGAGGAGAGGGGATTAAGAGCGCCACTTAAAGGAGCTCCAGAGATAGGCGCGAGCCGCAGCTATCAGCACAGACCCCAGACACCGGAATGAGATGCGAAGGCTGCTGCTGCAGCCACCAAGAAGCTTGTGTGTGAGCACAGGTCACTCTCCACACCACCCCTCCGGGGAGCCTGTGCAGCCCGCCACTGCCAGGGTTCCGTGATTCAGGGACAACTTCCCCGGGAGAACACAGGCGTGCCTCAGGCTGTTGAAAGGTCATGCTGGTCTCTGTCGCTGCAGGCTCGCCCCGCACTCTGTACCCCTCCCTCCCCCCGGGCTGAGTGAGCCAGAGTCCCCGATTCAGTGGCTCCTTTAACCCCGTCCTCTCTGAACCAAGAACAGACGTCCTCAGGTCATCTACACGCAGAGGCGGCTCCAAATCCAAAGCTGGACCCCGGGAGCTGTGTGAACAAAGAATAGAAACGGAAATCTCTCCCAGCAGCATCAGGAGCACTGGATTAAATCTCCACAATCAACTTGATGTACCCTGCATCTGTGTAATATCTGAATAGACAACGAATCGTCCCAAATTGAGGAGGTGGACTTTGAGAGCAATGATTTTATATTTTTTTTTTCTTTTTTTTTCCCGCCCTTTTTCTCTTTTGGTGAGTGTGTATGTGTATGCTTCTGTGTGTGATTTTGTCTGTATAGTTTTGCTTTTACCATTTGTCCTAGGGTTCTGTCTGTCCTTTTTTTTTAAATTACTTAAAAATTTTTTTCTTAATAATTAATTTTTATTTTAATAACTTTATTTTATCTTCTTTCTTTTTTTCTTTCTCTCTTTCTTTTTTTTCTCCTTTTTATTCTGAGCCATGTGGAGGACAGACTCTTGGTGCTCCAGCCAGGCATCAGGGCTGTGCCAATGAGGTGGGACCAAAAGTTCAGGACACTGGTCCACAAGAGAGCTTCCAGATCCATGTAATATCAAACAGTGAAAACCTCCCAGAGATCTCCATCTCAAAGCCAAGACCCAGCTCCACTCAACAACCAGAAAGCTACAGTGCAGGACACCCTATGCCAAACAACTAGCAAGACAGGAACACAAACCATCCATTAGCAAAGAGGCTGCCTAAAATCATAATAAGTCCAGAGACACCCCAAAACACACCACCAGACGTGGACCTGCCTACCAGAAAGACAAGATCCAGCCACATCCACCAAAACACAGGTACTAGTCCCCTCCACCAGGAAGCCTACACAACCCACTGAGCCAACCTTAGCCTCTGGATACAGACACCAAAAGCAACGGAAACTACGAGCCTGCAGCCTGCAAAAAGGAGACCCCAAACACAATAAGTTAAGCAAAATGAGAAGACAAAGAAATACACAGCAGATGAAGGAGCAAAGCAAAAACCCACCAGACCTAACAAATGAGGAGGAAATAAGCAGTCTACTTGAAAAATAATTCAGAATAATGATAGCAAACACGATCCAAAATCTTGGAAATAGAATGGAGAAAGTACAAGAAAGGTTTAACAAGGACCTACAAGAACTAAAGAGCAAACAAACAGAGATGAACAACACAATAAATGAAATTAAAAATTCTCTAGAAGGGATCAATAGCAGAAAAACTGAGGCAGAAGAATGGATAAGTGACCTGTAAGATAAACTAGTGAAAATAACTACTGCAGAGCAGAATAAAGAAAAAAGAATGGAAAGAATTGAGGACAGTCTCAGAGACCTCTGGGACAACATTAAATGCACCAACATTCGAATTATAGGGGTGCCAGAAGAAGAAGAGAAAAAGAAAGGGACTGAGAATATATTTGAAGAGATTATAGTTGAAAACTTCCCTAATATGGGAAAAGAAATAGTTAATCAAGTCCAGGAAGCACAGAGAGTCCCATAAGGATAAATCCAAGGAGAAACACACCAAAACACATATTAATCAAACTATCAGAAATTAAATACAAAGAACAAATATAAAAACCAGCAAGGGAAAAACAACAAATAACACATAAGGGAATCCCCATAAGGTTAAGAGCTGATCTTTCAACAGGAACTGTGCAAGCCAGAAGGGAGTGGCAGGACATATTTAAAGTGATAAAGGAGAAAAATCTACAACCAAGATTACTCTACCCAGCAAGGAACTCATTCAAATTTGATGGAGAAATTAAAAGCCTTAGAGACTAGCAAAAGCTAAGAGAATTCAGCACCATCAAACCAGCTTTACACCAAATGCTAAAGGAACTTCTCTAGGCAAAAAACACAAGACAAGGAGAAGCCCTACAATAATAAACCCCCCAAAATTAAGAAAATGGTAATAGGAACATACATGTTGATAATTACCTTAAATGTAAATAGATTGAATGCTCCAACCAAAAGACATAGACTGGCTGAATGGATGCAAAAACAAGACCCGTATATATGCTGTCTACAAGAGACCCACTTCAGATCTAGGGACACATACAGACTGAAAGTGAGGAGCTGGAAAAAGACATTCCATGCAATGGAAACCAAAAGAAAGCTGGAGTAGCTATTCTCATATCAGACAAAATAGACTTTAAAATAAAGACTATTAGAAGAGACAAAGAAGGACACTACATAATCGTCAATGGATCAATCCAAGAAGAAGATATAACAATTGTAAATATTTATGCACCCAACATAGGAGCACCTCAATACATAAGGCAAATACTAACAGCCATAAAAGGGGAAATCGACAGTTACACAATCATAGTAGGGGACTTTAACACCCCACTTTCACCAATGCACAGATCATCCAAAATGAAAATAAATAAGGAAACACAAGCTTTTAATGATACATGAAACAAGATGGACTTAATTGATATTTATGGGACATTACATCCAAAATCAACAGAATACACATCCTTCTCAAGTACTCATGGAACATTCTCCAGGATAGACCATATCTTGGGTCACAAATCAAGCCTTGGTAAATTTAAGAAAATTGAAATTGTATCAAGTATCTTTTCCAACCACAATGCTATGAGACTAGATATCAATTACTGGAGAAAATCTGTAAGAAATACAAACACATGGAGGCTAAACAACAACTACTTAATAAGCAAGAGATCACTGAAGAAATCAAAGATGAAATAAAAAAAATACCTAGAAACAAATGACAATGAAAACACGTTGACCCACACCTTTGGGATACAGCAAAAGCAGTTCTAAAAGGGAAGTTTATAGCAATACAATCTTACCTCAAGAAACAAGAAACATCTGAAATAAACAACCTGTGCTTACCACTAAAGCAATTAGAGAAAAAAAAAAACAAACCCAAATTTAGCAAAGGGAAAGAAATCATAAAGATCAGATCAGAAATTAATGAAAAAGAAATGAAGGAAATGATAGCAAAGATCAATAAAACTAAAATCTGGTTCTTTGAGAAGATAAACAAAATTGATAAACCATTAGCCAGACTTATCTAGAAAAAAAGGAAGTAGACTCAAATCAATAGAATTAGAAATGAAAAAGGAGAAGTAACAACTGACACTGCAGAAATACAAAGGATCATGAGAGATTACTACAAACAACCATATGCCAAAGAAATGGACAACCTGGAAGAAGTGGACAAATTTTCAGAAATGCACAACCCTCCAAGAATGAACCAGGAAGAAATATAAAATATAAACAGACTAATCATAGGCACTGAAATTGTGATTAAAAATCTTCCAACAAACAAAAACCCAGGACCAGATGGCTTCACAGACGAATTCTATCAAATATTTAGCGAAGAGCTAATACCCATCCTTCTCAAACTCTTCCAAAATATAACAGAGGGAGGAACACTCCCAAACTCATTCTATGAGGCCACCATCACTCTGATACCAAAACCAGACAAAGATGTCACAAAGAAAGAAAACTACAGGCCAGTATCACTGATGAACATAGATGCAAAAATCCTCAACAAAATACTAGCAAACAGATTCCAACAGCACATTAAAAGGATCATACACTATGATCAAGTGGGGTTTATCCCAGGAATTCAAGGATTCTTCAATAGACTCAAATCACTCAGTGTGATACACCATATTAACAACTGACGGAGGAAAAACATGACCATCTCAATAGATGCAGAGAAAGCTTTCAACAAAATTCAACATTCATCTATGATAAAAGCCCTCCAGAAAGTAGGCATAGAGGGCACTTTCCTCAACACAGTAAATGACATATATGACAAACCCACAGCCAACATCATCCTCTAGGTTGAAAAATTGAAACCATTTCCACTAAGATCAGGAACAAGACAATGTTGCCCACTCTCACCACTATTATTCAACATAGTTTTGGAAGTTTTAGCCACAGGAATCAGAGAAGAAAAAGAATCCAAACTGGAAAAGAAGAAGTAAAGCTGTCACTGTTTGCAGATGACACGATACTATACATAGAGAATCCTAAAGATGCTACCAGGAAACTACTAGAGCTAATTAATGAATTTGGGAAAGTAGTAGGATACAAAATTAATGCACAGAAAGTCTTGCATTCCTATACACTAATGCTGAAAAATCTGAATGTGAAATTAAGAAAACACTCCCATTTACCATTGCAACAAATAGAATAAAATATCTAGGAATAACCTACCTAAGGAGACAAAAGACCTGTATGCAGAAAATTATAAACACTGATGAAAGAAATTAAAGATGATACAAATAGATAGAGAGATATACCATGTTCTTGTATTGGAGACATCAACATTTTGAAAATGACTCTACTACCCAAAGCAATCTACAGATACAATGCAATCCCTATCAAACTACCAGTGACATTTTTCACAGAACAGGAACAAAAAATTTCATAATTTGTATGGAAACACAAAAGACCCTGAATTGCAAAAGCAATCTTGAGAAAGAAAAACGGAGCTGCTTGAATCAGGTTCCCTGACTTCAGACTATACTATAAAGTTACAATCATCAAGACAGTATTGTACTGGCACTAAAACAGAAATATAGATCAATCGAACAGGATTGAAAGCCCAGAGATAAACCCATGCATATATGGTTACCTTATCTTTGATAAAGGAGGCAAAATATACAGTGGAGAAAAGACAGCCTCTTCAATAAGTGGTGCTGGGAAAACTGCACAGCTACATGTAAAAGAATGAAATTAGAACACTCCCTAACACCATACACAACAATAAACTCAAAATGGATTAAAGACCTAAATGTAAGGCCAGACACCATCAAACTCTTAGAGGAAAACATAGGCAGAACACTCTATGACATAAATCACAGCAAGATCCCTTTTGACCCACCTCCTAGAGAAATGGAAATTTAAAAAAAATAAATAAACAAATGGGATCTAATGAAACTTCAAAGCTTTTGCACAACAAAGGAAACCATAAACAAGACCTAAAGCCAACCCTCAGAATGCAAGAAATTATTTACAAATGAAGCAACTGACAAAAGATTAATCTCCAAAATATACAAGCAACTCATGCAGCTCAATATCACAAAAACAAACAACTCAATCCAAAAATGGGCAGAAGACCTAGATAGACATTTCTCCAAAGAAGATATACAGATTGCCAACAAACACATGAAAGAATGCTTAACATCATTAATCATTAGAGAACTGCAAATCAAAACTACAATGAGGTATCATCTCATACCGGTCAGAATGGTCATCATCAAAAAATCGAGAAACAATAAATGCTGGAGAGGGTGTGGAGAAAAGAGACCCCTCTTGCACTGTTGGTGAGAATGTAAATTGATACAGCCACTATAGAGAACAGTATGAAGGTTCCTTAAAAAACTAAAAATAGAACTACCATACAACCCAGCAATCCCATTCTTGGGCATATACCCTGAGAAAACTATAATTTAAAGAAGTCATGTACCATAATGTTCATTGCAGCTCTATTTATAATAGCCAGGACATGGAAGCAACCTAAGTGTCCACCGATAGATGAATGCATAAAGAAGATGTGGCACATATATACAATGGAATATTACTCAGCCATAAAAAAGAATGAAATTGAGTTATTTTTAGTGAGGTGGATGGACCTTGAGTCTGTCATACAGAGTGAAGTAAGTCAGAAAGAGAAGAACAAATACCATATATTAACACATATATACGGAATCTAAAAAAAAAAAATAGTTCTTAAGAAACCAGCGGCATGACAGGAATAAAGATGCCAACTTTGATAATGGACTTGAGGATACAGGGAGGGGTAAGTGTAAGCTGGGATGAAGTGAGAGAGTGGCATGGACATATACACACTACCAAACGTAAAATAAGTAGCTAGTGGGAAGGAACCGCCCAGCACAGGGAGGTCAGCTTGGTGCTTTGTGACCAACTAGAGGGGTGGGATAGGGAGGGTGGGAGGGAGATGCAAGAGGGAGGAGATATGGTGATATATGTATATATATAGCTGATTCACTTTGTCATAAAGCAGAAACTAACACACCATTGTAGCAATTATACTCCAATAAAGATGTTAAAATAATTAATTAATTAATTAATTAAAAGAAAAAAAAGACTTACGGGATCTAAACACAGACCATGACTACCGGGGCACTGGGTAAGGGAATTGTAATGTTTTCCTTCTTTCCCTGCTCTTTGTCATCCCTTCCTCCCAGGCATTTCCTTAATCACAGAAAATGACTCCCTTTTTCCTACTGTCTTATCTTTTCTATTGCTGTTCCTGTCAACTTCTCTGTCTTGTCTCTCATCCTACTTCATCCTTTTCCCTCTACTTATTCATGATTTCTTTCTTTAATCAATTATTACAGTGTATTTTATTAACAAATAAAAGAAGAATTCAGTTTTCTATCAATAAGCAGAAGCATTCATCATACTCAATTATACTTTTTCCTAGCGTGGATCAGAAGCCTACAGCATTGAAGAAATTTTCTCCTCTGGCCATAAGTAAACTTTACCCTCCTCTGATCAGCTATTATGAAGAAGTTTAGAGATTTCAATGTTTTATGTTGTTGAGGCATCTAAATTTGGGTGAAAAATGTTAACTTCTTCCAAAAGATGTTATAAGTTTAATAATAATTTCCTACCCTGGTTTGATTAGTGTACCACCAGCAAAACTGTGAAATCATTAATCAGAGTATAGTAAAAAAAATCTTTTAAACTCCATTAATTTTCAAGAAGATCCTGTAAGAAAAATGATCAAAAATAAGAAAGAAAATTGTTTTGGGCATGCATAGGTTAACTGAGTTGCTATTTATAATAGTAATAAAAATATAGAAAACAATTCAAAATTAGAAAAGTGAAATGATTTACCTATTATGTTAGAATTGTCATTTAGCATTATTCATGGCACAGAGTAAATACTAAGTTTAAAAAATAAACTTAATTGAATGGAATGTAATTAAATTATTAAAAGAAATAAGTGTTGGCATATATATACTACCAAATGTAAAATAGATAGCTAGTGGGAAGCAGCTGCATAGCACAGAGATCAGCTCATTGCTTTGTGACCACCTAGATGGGTGGGATAGGGAGGGTGGGAGGCAGACGCAAGAGGGAGAGGATATGGGGATATATGTATAGGTATAGCTGATTCATTTTGTTGTTACAGCAGAAACTAACACAACATTGTAAAGCAATTATGCTACAATAGAGATGTTAAAAAAAAAAACCGAAAAAACAAAAATCACCTTCCAAAAAAAAAGCATTACGATATTTAGGTTAACAAGGATTAGAAGTCATTTTGAAGGCAGCTTAATGCCTTATCTCAGTTATTTTCTGACAGTTCATTAGTTTACAGGTTTTTACTGGCATCCGAAAGGCCCCTTACATTGCAATAAAATCCTAGTTATATATAGTGACTTCAATAAGACAAAGTCTAGTCTGCTTGGCAGAATCTTTGACAGTTTTTATTAACCTTACAAAGGGCTGCTCAACCAAAAATGTCAGAATAGCTGGTAACTATGGCAGCAGCCATATGGGCCAATGATGCACCATGCCTAGCTGCTCTGGAGGAAATTTTGTGGGCAATCACGTTCCTCCTTGCAAGACCCAGAAAACCTATAATGTAGAAGCACAACTATAGGAAGAGGAGAAGGAGGAAATGCTTGAGAAGAGGAAGAAATCAGGGAGAAGTAGAATTTGAATTGGACAGTGATTGAGATAATGATACTTGAATTTGAATAAAGAATCAGAGTACTGGATTTAACTTGATTAAGTTTCCCTCTACTCACAAAATGGGTGCTCTAGAGCTAACATGATCTTGGTTGTACAAAATGTTATTATTTTTTAAAATTCTTGTAATTTCAGCCTGTAGCACCAGTGAAATTTCATACTCCTTAGACAGATATTCACGTATCCTTGATGGAGTTGGCAGAAATGAACCTTGTTCTCAATTTGAAATGAAGAATTTGAGCCTCAGATGGACTCAGGTTTGGTTCTTAAAACACAGTGTTCATCTCGTTCCTTCATGAGGCTGCCCAAAAAATTCATCAAGGATGCTGTGATTAATCATTACAGAGAACACCTATCACATTTCTCTAAGCCTCTTAATGAAGAATTTCTATTCTGTTGCACTTATAATAAACTTTATAAATCATATTCTGGCTGTGTGATATCCAACCCAGATACCTTGCCATCCAAGAGAACACATGTTGAGAAGGGAAAGGAGACATGAGTACACTGAGTGCATAAAGCACTGACAGTGATCTATGGAGTGATGGACAGAGTCACTGGGGTCTCCTGAGAGGGCAGTGAACCCCTAGAACAACAGCAGGACACAGAGGGGCAGCACCACCTCTGAGACCGCCACCAGCACACTCAGGGGGAAGCGGGAAGGAGTGACGGGCAGAAGGAGGACATCAAGCTATTGCTGCAGGGTTAGGGCCCTGGCAAGTGAGCAAGGAGTTGTACAAAATCATAGATCACTATAAACTTTTACCTTTAGTGTAGTGTTTGACTCAACTTTTCAGTGCCTTTGTTTCACCGGGAGTTCTGGTTCATTAAAATTCTGGAAAATAGGGCTTCCCTGGTGGCGCGGTGGTTGGGAGTCCGCCTGCCAATGCAGGGGACATGGGTTCGTGCCCCGGTCCGGGAAGATCCCACATGTGGTGGAGCGGCTGGGCCCGTGAGCCATGGCCGCTGAGCCTGCGCGTCCGGAGCCTGTGCTCCACAACAGGAGAGGCCACAACAGTGAGAGGCCCGCGTACTGCCAAAAAAAAAAAAAATTCTGGAAAATAGTAAAGAGACAAAAAAAATGGTTTTAAGGTTTTTGCTTGAAATGGATGAAATTGAACCATTTAAAAATATCTTCCAAAACATATTCACTCCAGAAATTACATTTGCATTAGTGTATACTTTCTTGGGTTTATATGGTAAGGACAAAAACATTAAAAACTCATTAAGGAGCATGCATTAAACACCATCAGTTTTTCATTATATGTCACACTTACAAATATTTATTGACTGTTTACTATATACAGTACACTGTGGTTAGAAGTTTTCATATTTGCAAAAATATAACATTGCTTTTGCTCTCTAAAGGCCTTATATCATAGTGAAGTGACAGATAATTCAGCAAGTAAGTCAAGTTAAATACAGGTGGAAATAAAGATGGTAAAATTGTTTAATTGTAGATGGCATAAAGCAGGACTACTTTACTGAGGTAATATTTAGGATGTCTAGTCATCAGCAGTAAACTTACCCTTTGCCTTGTTTTGGGGTTCATAGTAAACTTACCCTTCTTTGCCCTGCTTTGGGACCCTTGACACTCGACCCTGTAAGCATTTCTCTTTTGTCATCTGATCTGAAGATAACAAAAACACTAATTTGAACACACACATGCATCCCTATGTTCTTTGCAGCATTATTTACAATAGGCAAGATATGGAAGCAACCTAAATGTCCATCAACAGATGAATGGATAAATAAATTTGAGATATATATATATATATACACACACACAGCATATATACATATACACACAATGGACTATTAGTCAGCTATTAAAAAAAATGAAATATTGCTATTTGTGACCATATGGATGAACCTAGAGGGTATCATGCTAAGTGAAATAAGTCAGACAGAGAAAGACAAACACTGTATGATTTTACTTATATGTGCAGTCTAAAAATCAGAACAATGAACAAGCATAACAAAAGAGAAACAGAATCATAGATACAGCGAACAAATGGTTGCCAGAGGGGAGGGAGTGGAGAGAGGAGAGAAATAGGTGAGGGAGAATAAGAGTTACAAACTTCCAGCTACAAAAGAAATGATGAAATGTACGGTGTGGGGAATATAGCCAATAATAATATAATATCCTTGTGTGTTGACAGATTGGTAACTGGAATAAAGGTGTTTTATGGGACTGCTCTGATGTATAGATAAGATTAAGCGAAATTTTTATGTGACTCAACCATGCTCAATAAATATGCTCTTCCCTCTTCTTGGATGAGCCAGTAGCATATTTCGGAAATTCAGATAGCTCAATTACTTCTCGCTATAGGTCATGGTTATGATCTAGATTTTTTTTCTATGACAAAATCAAATTTAATTGACTTGTTAAATAGTGACCACTAGTAAGTGGTGGTACAACTAAGATTCAATCTGCAAGTTGCGTCTTCAAGTCCACAACTAAATACAATTTAATTTCTCCAGCAGACAGATTGATCACTAGAGTCTAACACACAATCTTATCCAGAAAATGAGACCTGAGAGTGCTTTACTTCTGTTCTAGCCTTCAATCTATTCTTTTTATTACCCATCAAGTAATATCACTCCCCCTCAGTAAACGTCAAAGTATTTAAGGTACTATGTACTTTTTTTGCTAGATATAAAGGCTTTTTGGCATAAATATCTAGCAGGCCAGTAAGGCTCCATTTCTACCCTGTAGATGAAGGCCAAAGCTCCGTCCACAGAAAGTGCAGCTCTGATCTTGATTTCATATATAAGACATGACAGGCAAGTATTGTTTATGATTAGACTTTTATTTGTGTTACTAGAAATGTGACTCTTTCAAGCAGTAGATCACTGGAAATACTTAGTACTTAATTAGATACATTAGGTCATCATTAAGCATTTTTATTGGTCTGTAATTCAACTCTGTTGCCGTGTTTAGAGTTTTATTCTTAAAACACTTCGGATTTTTTTTTGCTTTTCTTTTTTTCTTAACTCTCCTGATACGCTCATTAAAGTAAGTCTTAGAGCTCTTTTTCAGGGACCAAGTATGTTTCAATCTTCCTTCTGTTGTTTGTCCTGGGATAAGCCTGAGTGCACTGAGATTATGCTCTCCGCTGTCAGAATCCAGCTCTTCAGGATATCTCCTGAAGGTAGAGGATGGCTGGCTGGGATGGGAAGGACATTGCACCACAGCTATGGAGAGAGCCCAGGCTTGTTCAGGCGGACGGAGCTAACACCTTATCAGGTAAACAGAGCCAACCTTGCTTTTGATGCCAAGTCAGTCTCTATGACCTTTGACAAATCACTCAACCCTCTCCTCCTCAGGTTCCCCAACAGCAACACCAGATAATGTTTCCATTAGGATATCATGAGATTTACATGCAAAACAGTAAAACATAGGAGGGACTCAACGTAGAGTAGCTTGAATATTGTTACTGGAAACAGTGCTTGAGAGTCAAAAAACTTGGTCTAGCACTTTTTAGCTGCAAACTACTGTGCAAGTTGACATCACTCTCCTAAACTACACTCCTGCACCAGCTGTCTTAAGTGCACAGTCCAGGGGAGATCAACTTCCTTGCTTTTCATTTTTCTCTTGTTTTTCAGTGTCAGTCTTTGTCTTTGCTCCGCCCCGCCTCCACTCCACTTTCACCGACAGGTACACTTCGGTCACTTTGCCATTGTTGTCTGGCTCAAGTGTAGAAATAATATGTCTCCTCGGGACTGCCAACACTTAATGCACATATGCTGTTTCTTGTATCTGTAATTCTATCTGGTCCCCCTTTTCAATGATCTACGTGTGTTTCTCTCTCTTATAACCTTTGTTGATCTCAGTTTGATTGGCAGTCAGCACTCACAAATGCTGGACTTTTTACCACTTCCTGACCACATGCAGGCAAACTGAAAGCCAGGGAGCATATTTTCCTGTATCAGAAAGTGAATGACAAGACTTTAAATAATGGCTACAGGCATCTGGGGGATGGCAGAGAGGCCTGGGAGAGAGGAAAGCACACACCAGACCCCGACAGTGTTTATGGCCACAGAAGGTTATATAACATGATGAGATGAGAAGCAGCAGAGCCATAGGGGGCAATCACCCTCTCCTGGATGTGTGATCAGCCACTCAAGGAGAGGAGCAGGCGCCCAGCTCTGGTGTGCCTGGCCGGGAGCCTGGCTGCAAGGACAGAGGTGGGCCCAGCGCCTGGGTTACTGGTAGAGTGGGAAGATTGCACATGGCCACTGTGGGCTGGCCAGAGACTATTGACGGGGCTCTGTTCATGAAGCAACTTTTTCGACCGATTTGCTGTTCTCTACTACCAGAGTCACCTGTACCTTCTCAGAATAAAACACACCCACACCCGATTTACCAAGCACTTAATATGTTCCACGCGAAGGCACATTACATCACTGTGCTTTATATAATTTACTCTAAAAAATGCACACACATGTCAATGGACCAAAAAAATACTATGCTTTTTTAAAGATGGGAAATTAAGGCACTGATTTATTAAGATAATTTTCAGAGAGATTGAGTTATGTGCTTAGAATCCCACTGGAAATTGCAGGAATCAAAATTTGAACAGTTTTTTTTTTTTTTTTAATTGAAGTGTAGTTGATTTACAATGCTGTGTTAGTTTCAGGTTACAGCAAAGTGATTCAGATATATATGTATATTCTTTTTCAGATTTTTTTTACATTTTAGGTTATTACAAGATATTGAATATAGTTCTCTGTGCTATATATTAGGTACTTTGTTCTTTATTTTATATACAGTAGTATGTATCTGTTAATCCCAAATTCCTTTCCCCTTTGATAGCCATAAGTTTGTTTTCTGTGTCCGTGAGTCTATTTCTGTTTTGTAACTAAGTACATTTGTATCCTTTTTAAAAATTCCACATATAAGAGATATTGTATGATACTTGTCTTTCTCTATCTGACTTACTTCACTTAGTATGATAATCTCTAGGTCCATCCATGTTGCTGCAAATGGCATTATTTCATTCTTTTTTTATGGCTGAGTAATTTTTTTTTCTAGTTTCCAAAGCCAATGTTTGTTTGTTTTTTAAAATATAGTAGGCTTCCTTGACAATGTTTGCAAAGTCGTCTTCAACGGCATGTTAAATTACAACTACTCACCCACTTGAAAACTCAAATGGCTCCATAAGCTCTGATGAAAAGACCAAACTCCTTGATTTGACAAATAAGACCTTTGGACAATCAGGGCTCAGTTTTCCAGACAGCCTTGACCTCTTGACACCAAAGCCACCCCTTCTCCAGTTTCCTGTGTTCTGCTTATTGTTCTGCAAACAATATTTGCATAACAGTGTTTTGCAAGTGGCTTGGGCCACTCTTCTGCTCTAGGACATGTGGGAGATTAATAAGTTCCCATTTGTTTATTTTTGTTTTTATTTTCATTACTCTAAGAGATGGATCCAGAAAGATCATGCCGTGATTTATATCAAAGAGTGTCCTGCCTGTATTTTCCTTTAAGAGTTTTATAGTATCTGGTCTTACATTTAGGTCTTTAATCCTTTTTGAGTTTATTTTGGTGCACAGTGTTACAAAATGTTCTAATTTCATTCTTTTACATGTAGCTGTCCAGTTTTCCCAGGGCCACTTATTAAAGAGACTGTCTTTTCTCCATTGTGTATTCTTGCCTCCTTTGTCATAGATTAACTGACCAGAGGTGTGTGGGTTTATTTCTGGGCTTTCTATCCTGTTGCATTGTTCTATGTGTCTCTTTTTGTGCCAGTACCATACTGTTTTGATTACTGTAGGTTTGTACTGTAATTGGAAGTCAGGGAGCCTGATTCCTCCAGCTCCATTTTCCTTTCTCAAGATTGCTTTTGCTATTTAGGGTCTTTTGTGTTTCCATACACATTAAAATTTTTTTGATTCTAGTTCTGTGAAGAATGCTGTTGGTAATTTGATAGGAATTGCATTGAATCTGTAGATATTCTTCGGTAGTATAGTTATTTTGACCATATTGATTCTTCCAGTCCAAGAACAGGGTACATCTTTCCATCTGCTGTCACCTTTGATTTCTTTCATCAAAATCTTACAGTTTGCAGAGTACTAGTCTTTTGCCTCCTTAGGTAGGTTTATTCCTAGGTATTTTATTCTTTTTGGTGGAATGGTAAATGGGATTGTTTCCTTAATTTCTCTTTCTGATCTTTCATTGTTAGTATATATAGAACATACTGGAGAATTTAACTCCATCACATCAAGTTGAAAACAGTTAGATAGAGCTTTGTGCCTTATTAACACCTCCCTTTAGGTGCATCTCATTATATTTTGTGGTGGTTAATCCTTGTGTATATGTGTTTCTTGCTAGAATGAGGAGAGATTGATGATGAGAAAATTGCTTTTTCTTCTCTGTGTTAAATTTTACAGTCCCTAGGACACAGTAGATTCCAACATGTTTGTTGAATTAATTAATCAATGCTTATTTTTTCATTATTATGGTGCAACATAAATCAATATTAATTAAATGTATCATCTTAATTCGTCTTCAAAAAGATGATTATTCAAAGGTTTACTACCTTCTGCAAAATATCTGCTCAGTAACTCTTGGGAAGAGACATGGAGTTATATTGAAGTTTGGAGTCTCCAGAGCAGGCTCATAGGCTCACATATGCCGAGGGATGAAAGTCTTGGAAATCACACAAAGAGTAAAACGTGGCAAAGACAGTCACACGGGAGCCAGGCTGGCCTCTAGTCTGGCCTTAGGCCATCACTGGAAAGTATTTGTAACTCTCCATTCTCTAGTTTATTTACATATACCGCCCACTGAGGGCTGCTGCTTGAGGAAGAATCAAAGAACAGTTCTCATCGCATAAAAGTACAAAGGCAGAGGGAAGAAAAAAATTAATCTGTTCCCTCGGGATTTTGAAGAAACATTTTTATTCTGATTCGTATTTCAGGTGTAGGCGAGGGCAAGAAATAGTTCAAGGTTGTTAAGGAAGAGAAACAATCAAATCTACGTGGTGAAACATGCCCAAAGCAGTTTATCTTGTCTGAAGGTCTCTCTTCTTTTCACATCTCCCTTAATTTTGGCTACAGCTCAGAAGCACTTTTCTCCTTATTTCACCATTCAGTTTAACTGTACTTGATTTTCAGTGGTTTTCTGATTTATTTATGCATGCTTACATGCATGACTCAACTTTCTTTCCTTATCAATATAGAAAGTGATTCATTAGACACATCTGAAACACCTCTGATGAATTCTGATGTGATTGTCTTTGCAACTGTTGCACCCATATCATTTAGAAGCTGTATGATGGTGTTGCTTCTTATCCACAAAATCATATAATTTTAGAGCCACAAGATTTTCAACTCAGAGAAAATCTAGGTCAAACAGCTAACTTCACAGGTGAGGAAACCCACGACTGGTTGGTGTATGTATTGCTCAGGGTTACAAAACTCATTAAGAAAAGCCTGAGGACTAAACCATGTTCTCCCAGTTCCCACAATTACTCTCAGATTATGGGGTTTTTCATGCCAGTTCACATAGTCATTTGATTGAACCATTTTCATAACCCAAGGCCTAGAAGTTTCACCCTTGAGTTAAACCTGATGAGCTCCAGGGTATAAGGACATAGATTTAGCAACAGAAATAGTTGGATCTAAAGCTTGACTCTGCCATTTGGGGACAGGACTGGCCAAGTTAGCTCACCTTTATCATTTACAGTCTCATTATCTGTAAAAAGAATTTGTGATACTTATGCCGCAGGGTTATCATGAGGCAAACATTAAAGAATAAATATACAATTTTAGCTCATTTCCCAAGAAAAAGAAAAAGAATTTCTCTCATCATCTTCTCTTTGAGTTAAGGGTATTTCAATTCATGCATGTAAATATTTATTAACATGAGTTTAAATGATAATTTGCTTTTGTCCTTAGAAACCTAAACCACATATTTTTTTTCTTTATTCTAGTTTACCAAGAGAGGTATTCATTTTTTCCCAAAGTATTCTAATTACAGAGAAATATTTAAAATTTTGTTAATTCTCTCATAAACCAGTCTGTCCTCTTTGGGAAGAAAACATAACAGTTTAATATAAAATCTGAGATCGTACATTTCTATTCTGTTATCAGTATAGCTATTCCTCTCTTGGTGTGCGTGTATGTGTGTGTGTGTTTATGTGTGTCTTCCAGCTACTAGGAATACAGCACCATGTGTCAGCTATGTTTCCAGGCTGGGAGGAATTTTCTTTACCGCTGTACTGCTGAGTACTCCACACCCTAAATGTGGCAATAAACCCATTCTGTGCTAACTCTAAAATGTCATGTCAACTCATCCGTGGACCTGATCCTAATTATTTTCTCCTTTGTCCGTTGGTGTTAAGGACCCGACTCCCAAGAAAGAGTTGTTGGTTTAATATAAGTAGGGGGATACAAGAGGCTGGGCACCCAGTTCCATTTTCTGTGGACCCAAAGGCCGAGTTGCAAATATATCATTTCATTACATGGTTTGGATCGCTGGCGCTTAAACATGAATATAGATCCTTTGTATTGCTTATGTTTAAGCATATTTAAATATGTGATTGGGTGGATCTGAATATATCCAGCAACTCTAGCAACATAAACACAGTATCTCATGGTCAAGTGTTCATTCTCTATTAGGACCCAGCAGAAGAGCAGTAATGGTTTAATAATACAGAGTCATTTATTGTTGTTCTGGAAGCCATGGCGTTTCTTCAGAAATCTAGGGATCTGCATTGACATTCTCTCTGCTGCATGAGGTGTAACTTTTCTTTTCTCTTTTTTTGTCTTTTTCTTTTTTTCCACAGAGGGGTACTCTGGCATGCCTCAGACCATTGCAGCCGCCAAAACTTTACCAATATGTCAGGTCAGTGAACCCTTTTGTGTTTTGTGTTTCCCCACCCTGTGGGATGCATGTGTCATACTAGGTTGTTAATGGTACTTACCACTATTTACACACCATGTACAATTACTGTGATGTCATTACTATAGTGCAGTCACATGGAACTTTACAGGATCAAGAAACAAGGTGATTCTTTTTTTTTTTTTTTGCGGTACACGGGTCTCTCAGTGCTGTGGCCTCTCCCATTGTGGAGCACAGGCTCCAGACGCACAGGCTCAGAGGCCATGGCTCACGGGCCCAGCCGCTCCGCGGCATGTGGGATCTTCCCGGACCGGGACATGAACCCGTGTCCCCTGCATCGGCAGGCGGACTCTCAACCACTGCGCCACCAGGGAAGCCCCTTTTATTTTTGTTTTAACATCTTTATTGGAATATAATTGCTTTACAATGGTGTGTTAGTTTCTGCTGTATAACAAGGTGAATCAGCCATGTGCATACATATATCCCCATATCCCCTCCCTCTCTCATCTCCCTCTTGCCCTCCCTATTCCACCCCTCTAGGTGATCACAAAGCACTGAGCTGATCTCCCTGTGCTATGCAGCTGCTTCCCACTAGCTATCTATTTTACGTTTGGTAGTGTATATATGTCCATGATACTCTCTCTCTTCATCCCAGCTTCCCCTTCTCCCTCCCTGTGTCCTCAAGTCCATTCTCTACATCTGCATCTTTATTCCTGTCCTGCCCCTAGGTTCATCAGAACCATGTTTTAAAAAATTCCATATGTATGTGTTAGCATATGGTATTTGTTTTCCTCTTTCTGACTTACTTCACTCTGTATGACTTACCCTATGTCCATCCACCTCACTACAAATAACACAATTTTGTTTCTTTTTATGGCTGAGTAATATTCCATTGTATATATGTGCCATATCTTCTTTAACCATTTATCTGTCAATTGGCATTAGGTTGCTTCCATGTCCTGGCTATTGTAAATAGTGCTGCAATGAACATTGTGGTACATGACTCTTTTTGAATAATGATTTTCTCAGGGTATATGCCCAGGAGTGGGATTGCTGGGTCATATTGTAGTTCTATTTTCAGCATTTTAAGGAAGCTCCAGACTGTTCTCCATAGTGACTGTATCAGTTTACATTCCTACCAACAGTGCAAGAGGGTTGCCTTTTCTCCACACCCTCTCCAGCAGTTATTGTTTCTAGATTTTTTGATGATGGTCATTCTGACTGGTGTGAGGTGATACCTCACTGTAGTTTTGATTTACATTTCTCTAATGATTAGTGACGTTGAGCATCCTTTCATATGTTTTTTGGCAATCTGTATATCTTCTTTGGAGAAATGTCTATTTAGGTTTTCTGCCCATTTTTTGATTGGGTTGTTTGCTTTCTTCATATTGAGCTGCATGAGCTGCTAATATATTTTCGAGATTAATCCTTTGTCAGTTGTTCCATTCGCAAATATTTTCTCCCATTCTGAGAGTTGTCTTTTCATCTTGTTTATGGTTTCCTTTGCTGTGAAAAAGTTTTTAAGTTTCATTAGGTCCCAGTTGATTATTTATTTTTATTTCCATTACTCTAGGAGGTTGTCAAAATGGATCTTGATGTGATTTATGTCAAAAAGTGTTCTTCCTATGTTTTCCTCTAAGAGTTTTATAGTGTCTGGCCTTACATTTAGGTCTTTAATCCATTTTGAGTTTATTTTTGTGTATGGTGTTAGGGAGTTCTAATTTCATTCTTTTCTGTGTAGCTGTCCAGTTTTTCCAGCACCATTTATTGAAGTGGATGTCTTATCTCCATTGTATATTCTTGCCTCCTTTATCAAAGTTAAGGTGACCATGTGTGCATAAGTTTATCTCTGGGCTTTCTATCCTGTTCCATTTATCTAGATTTCTGTTTTTGTGCCAGTACAATACTGTCTTGATTACTGTAGTTTTGTAGTATAGTCTGAAGTCAGGGAGCCTGATACCTCCAGCTCCGTTTTTGTCTCTCAAGACGGCTTTGTCTATTCAGGGTCTTTTGTGTTTCCATACAAATTATGAAAGCTTTTGTTCTAGTTCTGTGAAAAATGCCATTGGTAGTTTGATAGGGATTGCATTGAATATGTAGATTGCTTTGGGTAGTATAGTCATTTTCACGTGTTGATTCTTCCAATCCAAGTACATGGTATATCTTTCCATCTGTTTGTATCATCTTTAATTTCTTCCATCAGTGTCATAGTTTTCTGCATACAGGGATTTTACCTCCTTAGGTAGGTTTATTCCTAGGTATTTTATTGATTTTGTTGCAATGGTAAATAGGAGTGTCTCTTAATTTCTCTTTCAGATTTTTCAGCATTAGTGTATAGGTATGCAAGAGATTTCTGTGCATTAATTTTGTATTCTTCTACTTTACCAAGTTCATTGATTAACTCTAGTAGTTTTCTGGTAGTATATTTAGGATTCTCTATGTGTAGTATCAAGTCATTTGCAAACAGTGACAGTTTTACTTCTTCTTTTCCAATTTGCATTCCTTTTATTTCTTTTGCTTCTCTGATTGCTGTGGCTAAAACTTCCAATATATGTTGAATAATAGTGGTGAAAGTGGGCATCCTTGTCTTGTTCCTGATTTTAGAGGAAAGGGTTTCAGTTTTTCACCATTGAGAATGATGTTGGCTGTGGATTTGTCATACATGGCCTTTATTATGTTGAGATAAGTTCCCTCTATGCCTAATTTCTGGAAAGTTTTTATCATAAATGGGTGTTGAATTTTGTCAAAAGGTTTTCTGCATCTATTGAGATGATCATATGATTTTTCTCCTTCAATTTGTTAATATTGTTTATCACATTGATTGATTTGCATATATTGAAGAATCCTTGCATTCCTGGGATAAACCCCATGTGATCATGATGTATGATCCTTTTAATGTGCTGCTGGATTCTGTTTGCTAGTATTTTGTTGAAGATTTTTGCATGTATTTTCATCAGTGATATTGGTCTGTGGTTTTCTTTTTTTTGACATCTTTTGTTTTGGTATCAGGGTGATTGTGGCCTCATAGAATGAGTTTGGGAATGTTCTTCCCTCTGCTATATTTTGGAAGAGTTTGAGAAGGTTAGGTGTTACCTCTTCTCTAAATGTTTGATAGAATTTGCCTGTGAAGCCATCTGGTCCCGGGCTTTTGTTTGTTGGAAGACTTTTAACCACAGTTTCAATTTCAGAGCTTGTGATTGTTCTGTTTATTTTTTCTATTTTTTCCTGGTTTAGTGTTGGAAGGTTATGCTTTTCTAAGAATTTCTCCATTTCTTCCAGGTTGTCCATTTTATTGGCATATAGTTGCTTGTAGTAATCTCTCATGATTCTTTGTATTTCTGCAGTGTCAGTTTTTACTTCTTTTTCATATCTAATTCTGTTGCTTTGAGTCTTCTCCCTTTTTTTCTTGTTGAGTCTGGCTAATGGTTTATCAATTTTGTTTATCTTCTCAAAGAACCATCTTTTAGTTTTATTGATCTTTGCTATTGTTTCCTTCATTTTTGTTTCATTTATCTCTGATCTGATCTTTATGATTTCTTTCCCTCTGCTTACTTTGGGTTTTTGTTGTTGTTGTTGTTCTTCTTTCTCTAATTGCTTTAGGTGTAAAGTTAGGTTATTTATTTGAGATTTCCTTGTTTCTTGAGGTAGGATTTTATTGCTATAAACTTCCCTCTTAGAACTGATTTTGCTGCATCCCATAGGTTTTGGGTCATTGTGTTTTCATTGTCATTTGTTTCTAGGTAATTTTCAATTTCCTCTTAGATTTCTTCAGTGATCTCTTGGTTATTTAGTATCGTATTGTTTAGCCTTCATGTGTTTGTATTTTTTACAGTTTTTATTTCCTGTAATTGATATCTAATCTCATAGAGTTGTGGTCAGAAAATATACTTGATACAATTTCAATTTTAATAAATTTACAGAGGCTTGATTTGTGATCCAAGATATGATCTCTCCTGGAGAGCGTTCCATGAACACTTAAGAAGAAAGTGTAATCTGTTGTTTCTCGATGGAATCTCATAAATATTAAGTTCATCTTGTTTAATGTATCATTTAAAACTTGTGTTTCCTTATTTATTTTCATTTCGAATGATCTATCCATGGGTGAAAGTGGGGTGTTAAAGTCCCCTACTATGATTGTGTTATGGTCTGTTTCCCCTTTTATGGCTGTTAGCATCTGCCTTATGTATTGATGTGCTTCTGTGTTGGGTACATAAATATTTACAATTGTTATATCTTCTTCTTGGATTCATCCTTTGATCTTTATGTAGTGTCTCTCTTTGTCTCTTGTAATAGTCTTTATTTTAAAATCTATTTTGTCTGATATGAGAATTGTTACTCCAGCTTTCTTTTGATTTCCATTTGCATGGAATATCTTTTTCCATCCCTTCACTTTCAGTCTGTATGTGACCCTAGGTCTGAAGTGGGTCTCTTGTATACAGCATATATATGGGTCTTGTTTGTGTATCCATTCAGCCAGTGTATGTCTTTCGTTGGAGCATTTAATCCAATTATATTTTAGGTAATTATATGTATGTTCCTATTACCATTCTCTTAATTGTTTTGGGCTTGTTTTTGTAGGTCTTTTCCTTCTCTTATATTTCCTGCCTAGAGAAGTTCCTTTGTTGTAAAGCTGGTTTGGTGGTGCTGAATTCTCTTAGTTTTTGCTTGTCTGTAAATCTTTTGATTCCTCCATCCAATCTGAATGAGATCCTTGCGGAGTAAAGTAGTCTTAATTGTAGGTTCTTCCCTTTCATTACTTTAAATATATCATGCCACTCCCTTCTGGCTTGCAGAGTTTCTGCTGAAAGATCAGCTGTTAACCTTATGGGGATTCCCTTGTATGTTTTTTGTTGCTTTTCCTTTGCTGCTTTTAATATTTTTTTTTTGTATTTATTTTTTGCTAGTTTGACTAATGTATTTCTTCATGTGTTTCTACTTGGATTTATCTTATATGGGACTTTCTGTGCTTCGTGGACTTGATTGATTATTTCCTTCCCATGTTAGGGAAGTTTTCAACTATAATCTCTTCAAATATATTTTGGACCCTTTCTTTTTCTCTTCTTCTTCTGGGACCCCTTTACTTTGAATGTAGGTGCGTTTAACATTGTCCCAGAAATCTCTGTGACTGTCCTCAATTCTTTTCATTATTTTTTCTTTATTCTGCTCTGTGGTAGTTATTTCCAATATTTTATCTTCCAGATCACTTATCTGTTCTTCTGCCTCAGTTATACTGTTATAATTCTCTAGAAGATTCCTTCTAGAGAATTTTTTAATTTCATTTATTGTGTTTTTAATCATTGTTTGTTTGCTTTTTAGTTCTTCTAGTTCCTTGTTAAACGTTCTTTGTATTTTCTCCATTTTATTTCCAATATTTTGGATCATCTTTACTATCATTACTGTGAATTCTTTTTCAGGTAGACTGCCTATTTCCTCCTCATTTGTTTGGTCTGGTGGGCTTTTACATTGTTCCTTCATCTTCTGTGTATTTCTCTGTCTTCTCATTTTGCTTAACTCACTGTGTTTGGGTTCTGCTTTTTGCAGGCTGCAGGTTCATAGCTCCCATTGTTTTTGATGACTGCCCCCAGTGGCTAAGGTTGGTTCAGTGGGTTGTGTAGGCTTTCTGGTGGAGGGGACTGGTGCCTGTGTTCTGGTGGATGAGGCTGGATCTTGTCTTTCTTGTGGGCAGAACAGTGTCTGGTGGTGTGTTTTGGGGTGTCTGTGAACTTATTATGATTTTAGGCAACCTCTCTGCTAATGGGTGGGCTTGTGTTCCTGTCTTGCTAGTTGTTTGGAATGGGGCATCTAGCACTGGAGGTTGCTGGTTGTTGAGTGGAACTGGGTCTTAGCATTGAGATGGAGATCTCTGTGAGAGCTCTTGCTGATTGATTTTATGTGGCTCTAGGAAGTCTCTGGTGGTCCAATGTCCTGAACTCGGCTCTCTCACCTCAGAGCCTCATACCTGACACCAGTTCAGTGCACCAAGACCCTGTCCGCCACAGGGCTGAAAAGAAAAGGGAGAAAAGAAGAAAGAGAAAAATATGGTCCTTAAAAGACCTACTGGAGGCGCATGCCCATGAGCATCTTCCTGCCTCTCTTATCTGCCACAAGAGCTGCACCAGGAGGGCCAGCAAGATGATTCCTAAAGACTCTTTTGTGGCAGAATTCTGGATAGTTAATACTGCCCTGAAGAATATAGTGAACATGTATTACTGAGTTTCCCATAGAAAATCAAACTGATTTTACCAGTGATCCTGATGTGGGTCAAGAACTGCACTTTCCCTCCTCAGTGGTTGTACAGTGAATGCTGGAAGCTGTATTGATCCACTTCCGTAAAATACCCCATCAGCACAGCAGCTGCGATTAGAAAAAAACAGTGCCCCCGCCGCATGGCACAGGGATATTGACTTGGTGCTTTGTGACGGCCTGGAGGGGTGGGATAGGGAGGGTGGGAGGGAGGGAGATGCAAGAGGGAAGAGATATGGGAACATATGTATATGTATGACTGATTCACTTTGTTATAAAGCAGAAACTAACACACCATTGTAAAGCAATTATACCCCAATAAAGATGTTAAAAAAAAAAGTATCACATTGTACACCTTAAAAAAAGAAGTATGTCAGGGAAATAGGTAATAAAATATTATGTAATTTTCTGAAAAACACAATGAGTTACCATTCTAAATAATAGGCTCCTTAGAATGATTAAATTGAAAAGTCTGCCCACACCTAGGGTTGATGAGGATGTAGATAAGGCTGGGGAGAAACTGGAACCCATCCACTGCTGATAGGAATGTAGAATGGTACTACAATTCTAGAAAACAGTTTGAGAGTTTCTTACAAAGTTAATAATATGTATTCCTCACCACTCAATCTTAAGTATTTACCCAAGAGATATGAAAGCAAAAATCCATAAAAGCTAGATTTTCATAAGATTCCTATCTATAATAGCCAAACAATCCAAATGTCCATCAATAGATGGACAAATAAATCATGATATATCCATTCAATGAAATATTACTCAGCAAAGCAAAGGAATGAACTGTTGATACATGTAACAAGATGGATGCATCTGAAAATAATTATGCTGAGTGAAAGAAACCAAACAAAAAAAGAATATTCTTTATACTATTCCATTATATAAAGTTTGAGAAAATGCTAACTAATCTCTAGTGATAGACAGCAGATCAGTGGCTGTCTAAGGATGGGAGAAGGGGCAGGAAATCTGGATTGCAAAGAGGTACAAGGTTACTTTGAGGGGTAAGAATTACTTTGACTGTGGTAATGGTTTCATGGTGTATACATGCATATGTGTCAAGCATACGTATATGTCATATTTATATGTAAAACTTAACAAATTGCAGACTTAAAATATATGCAGTTTATTGTATGTCCATTTTAGTTCAATAAAACTCTGTTTTTTAAAGGGTAAAAAAAAAAAAAAAAAACAACAACAGTGCCACCTGGTTACATTTACAGTAGTTCTCCCTCATCTGTTATAGTTCTTCTGGTTTTAGCAAGAGTCAGAAATTGGATGGGATATTATGTCAATCACCAACCTTGAATTAATTGAATCAGGAGTTGGCAAACTTTTTCTGTAGAGTACCAGATATTAAATAATTTAGGCTTTGCAGGTTAAGGGTCTTTGTCACATTTACTGAACTCTGCAGCCATACATAATCTATAAGCTAATGAGTATGGCTGTATTTCAAAAAACTTTATTTCCAAAAATAGGCAGTCGACCAAGTTTGGCCAGTGGAACATAGTTTGTCACATCCTGAGATCAGTCCCGGGATACATTATTGTTACTGATTCTCTCTTATTTTCTGAATAAAGAGGGAGTGTTTCCAGAATTTCCACTGTTGGGTAGTGGGTTAAATAGTGTCTCTTCAAAATTCATGTCCACCAGAAAAGTCAGAACGTGTCTCTTTAGAAATAGGGTCTTTGAGGGTGTAATTAGTAAAGCTAAGATGAGGTCTTGTGGATTAGGGTGGGCCTTAATCCAAGACTAGTGTCCCTATAAGAAGAGAAGGTAGAGGCAGAGATGCATAGCAAGAAGAAGGCCAGGTGAGAGTGGAGGCAGAGAGATACATCCACAAGCCAAGGATGCCAAGGGCTGCCAGCAGCACCAGAAAAGGAGAGAAGTATGGAATAGACTTTGCCCAGAAACTCCAGAAGAAACCAACCTTGCTGCACTTTGATTTCAAACTTCTAGCCTCCAGAACTGCAAGAAAATACATCTCTGTTGTTGTAAGCCAACCCTAATTGTGATCTATGAGGGCAACCCTAGAAAACGAATACACCTACTGCCTTAATAGCTCTTACTCGAGGACTCAGGGACATAATTTGATGTTCTTCCCATTGTTAAGAATATTTATCTTAATTACACACTCAGGGGTGGGATGCTTAACAGTATGGTGGGCTCACAGGTAGTATGAATTGGTCACCTTGCTTTCATGGTATCCAACCCAAGCCATGTGATTTTGATGGTCCCCTTGTATTAGTGTGAGATCAGACCCAAACTCACCAGTCCTGAAAAAGTCTGAACAATCTGATTTGTCCAGGAATTGTTAGCCTGGAAAGGAGCCACGTCCCTTTACAGAAGGACTGGCAGAATATGTACTTCAAATACTTGCAGTAATTTTGTAGGATCTTTTGTCAAAGAAACATGGGCATCCTTTAAGTTGATGGGATCAGGCTCTGACTTAGATCAGAAAACAGAAGCAGAGGTTATGATTTTCTATTGCAAACCATAACATAAACTTTCTGATCACAGTATTATGACTTTTTAATGCACATTTAGCAAGACTGTAGTCATTTTTCATCTAAATCACCCCTTCATTTTCCATGATCCATTAGCTGTTGCTACATATCTTTGCCTATTAAACACTGTGGATTCTGCTTATTGCAGTAGTCAGGTCAGCCTTGGCATCCAATATTGTTCATTTTTCCTTTTGTTGCTGAATAGTAGTTCATAGAATTCATACAGCATAGTTAAAAAATTATCCTGTTGATAATTATTTGGGTTTCCATTTTTTGATCATTAAAAGTTAAGCTGCTATGAACTTTGGAGACAACATAGTCATCATTGGGGTGTGTTGCTCTGGCCCATTTACCAGGTAACCCCAAAAGCAGGGGTTTTGAGTGAGGCCCAGAACAAGAGGATGCTCTGTACCAGGTCAAGGCTGCTAACGTTGCCTGGAGAGTCATGGCAGGTAGGGATGCTGTAACATTGTTTTCCTATTTTAAACGTAAAACATTATTTGGATCATCTAGAAATTAACATGAGACATCAGGTCTAGTGGTTATAAAACATCAGTGGATAGGCATTGTTACGGGGACACTATAAATATTCTACATAAAATGATATAAAATAAAAAGGTGAAGAATAATAAGAATAACAAGATAACTGTAAGGCGTACCTAGTGAAACTAGTAATAATTCAGTAGAGAGCAGAATATGGTGAATATGTGAAATTGAGGTTTAGATATATTGATGGTGGCAAAAAAGAATGTAATGTGAGTTGCTAGGATTGGAAAAAATATATACATATATAATCTCTCTCTCTGTATCTATATTACATATGCTATATACAATATGCACACATAGACAACCACATGCATACGTAAAATTCCTGCACCTAAATGTGGGTCATCATCAGAAGTTTGCAAAAATGTACATCAATATATTAGCAATGACCATCTCCAGTTTCTAAAATTGGAAATAACAGGTAATTGTTTTTCCTTTTTGAAACAGAAAAAACAATCTAAAAATGTTCTTCTTCTTCTTTTTTTTTTTTTTTAGTATTTTAACATCTTTATTGGAGTATAATTGCTGTACAATGGTGTGTTAGTTTCTGCTCTATAACAAAGTGAATCAACTATACATATACATATATACCCATATCTCCTCCCTCTTGTGTCTCCCTCCCTCTCACCCTCCCTATCCCATTCCTCTAGGTGGTCACAAAGCACCAAGCTGATCTCCCTGTGCTATGCGGCTTCTTCCCACTAGCTTTTAGTTTTACATTTGGTAGTGTATATATGTCCATGCCACTCCCTCACTTTGTCCCAGCTTACCCTTCCCCCTCCCCATGTCCTCAAGCCCGTTCTCTAGTAGGTCTGGGTCTTTATTCCTGTCTTACCCCTAGGTTCTTCATGACTTTTTTTTTTCTTAAATTCCATATATATGTGTTAACATACGGTATTTGTTTTTCTCTTTCTGACTTACTTCACTCTGTATGACAGACTCTAGGTCTATCCACCTCACTACAGATAAATCAATTTCGTTTCTTTTTATGGCTGTGTAATATTCCATTGTATATATATGCCACATCTTCTTTATCCATTCATCTGTCGATGGACACTTAGGTTTCTTGCATGATTTATGAAATGAAAATACTCTGGAAGATAAAGATAAACACTTTATGTTTTAAAATTGGGCAAAGAAAAGAGCATGAAGCCCACCATCAGAAAGCCCTGCCTTGCCCTGCTTTATCCCTCCACCTTGATCTTTAGGATCAAGAGATCAGAGAGCAGGGGCAGAAGGGGAATGGAATGATGGGGTGGAGACCCCTGGTGCAGTGCCTGGAGTTCATTAGGGTCTCGAGAATTGTTGGATCTACTTGAATGTGAGTTTCAGGGTCTGGTCTCTCCTATTCCTCCCCCTTCAGTACAAGTTGATCCCCAAGGTCATCCTATTCTGCCTTCTTCATTTCTTTTTCTGAATAGCCCAAAATTTGTGCCCTCACTCCACTTTAAGTACCTTTACTCCAATCCAGACCTCATGCTCAGTTCAGTAATGATTAGTGAAATGTGGTGTGGGGCAGTGGAGATTGAGATCATGAGCCCCATACTTCTTTCCTGGTGGAGCATGGCACTGAGAAAGTAACTTCCCCTCCCCGGACTTCTGTTTCACCCAGGAAAGGAAGGACATGGGTCATTTCCAAACCCCTTTAGTGTAAACACACAGCCTGTTCCACCTGTTCCATCATCCCAGTACAACAACCATCCCTTTCTCGCCTCCCAAGGCTGAAACTCTGTGCTCCTACAAGGACCATTACATGCTTCTCCCCTGGAAAAAGCTTCTTAAATTACCCCAACACAAAATATCCACATTTCTTCTGATTGTATTTAGCATTTATAATAAATGTACCAAACTATCTCACTTGGTGAGGGAACTGAGAAACACAGATGACTGAAAAGAGAACTAACAAGCCTCGTTGGTTGGTGCATAAGTCTGAGCAGGTCAGCCAGCCTAGCATTTGTCAGCCTCGATGGCTAGCCTAACAGGTAATGTACTCAGATATTAGTATTGCTTTTTCTAAATCTCCTTCCCTTTACCCCAATTCAGGCAGATAAACTCTTTCTTTAAGGGAAATATATTAGAGCAGTAAAACATAAAAAAGACTTTTCTAGATGCAGAAGAATTTGAAACATAAAAAATGTAGTAATAATGCATAATGAGTGTGACCAACACTTCCTGCATGCTGAATTAGATGTGGGTTCCCAGACTTGTGATCTCTAAGAAAGATGGTCCTGTATCCTGCCCGTGCCCCAGTCCTATCCCGGGGGGACAATGGGATAATAACCCAACCCTCAGAGAGAGCTGGGTCCTCTTACCCAAAAAGAATCCAGGAATTGAAAAATATCCAGAATATAAATGTCCTTTATGGGGACATATTTAGGCAAATGGGCCCAACACACCTCTTAATTTTCTGTGGCTCAAGAGCAGTGGGATAATGTTTTATACCACAATGTGACAGTGCAGGTAATGATCAGAAACATTGGACGTAATGAGGCCTTTGGGGGTAGGAATAATGCACGCAGAGCAGCAGCTTGTGTGAACAGCTGAGGATCAAGTGGAATTTTACAAATCTCAACAGCACTGGTGTAGATAAATGATCCAGAAGAATCTCTCGCCCAGTGTGTTGGCACCCTGGTAGCCATCTTGAATTTAGATGCATCATAGATGGCCATTTGGTGTCACGATATTGAGTTTTATCAGCTAAGCTGCTTGGGAGATTGAAATGAAAATTAAGTTGATCTCTAGACAAACAATGTTAAACCTCTCTTAGTAAGTTTGTAGACAAAGATTGCTACCACTACCTAAAAGTAAAAGGCTCCTCGGGGCTTGAGGATAATTCTTCTGGCAAGAGTCAAGTAGATACCAGATGGACATTAGGAAGTGTTCGAGTGTGGCTGGGCTGTAACACGTTCACTCTGAGTAAGTGTAAGGTGAAAGCAACATCGCTGACCTGAGTTTTGACTCTGTCATGAGTAACATTTTTGGTCTCCCATTGTTATTTTAGCCACAGTGGTTTCATGTGTAAAATTAATAAAAATTAAAAACCTCAACACTTGCTAAAAACCTATCAGACACATCGTAGATGGTCATTTTAAAAAGTGTGATGCCTGGACTAACAGCACCAGCACCAACTGGAAATCTGTTAAGATGCAAATTCAGAACAACTGAATCTAAAACTCAAAATGAGGCCTCAAAACTCTATGTTTTAAGGAGCCCTCCAGGTCCAGGTAGTTCAGACACACATTAAATTTGACAACCATCAGTCTATACAGTAAGAAGTTAAATTCTAGTGGGTACTGTGAACAGAACAATATGATGGAGGGATATTGTACTTTTGTAGCCAAGGAGATTGATTAAGACAGACTATGACATAATGAATGGTGGACATGGTTACTTGAAAACGTTCAATAACTACATTATTACTAGAACAAATATAGCTGTTAAAAAAATTCCTTTGTTCCCACAGAATGTGATCCTTCACCAATGAATCCATTGAACCGAACAGGTCTATTTGAATTAGCTTTTACTTGGCTTGCATCCATATTTGTTTTCTTTCAGTAAACTGTACGATAATGAAGTCATGTGATTGATGGTGAAAACATCAGCCAGGAACATACCTTATTATTTTTCTCTTTTGAATTATGTACATTTCAAATGTTGTGAAACTTCAGAGTAACCTGTGATCCTGATAATAGTACTTCATCTCTGACATAATGTGTGATGGGCCACAGTGTTGATGAAAAATGCTACCTTACAAACGTCCTTCAGAAAATGAATACTGAAATTTTAACAGGTTATTGCTCTGAGGACAGTGTGTGTATGCCAACACCTCCCTTATTCCCCTGTGCATGTGAAGGTGGAATGTTGGTTCGTGGAGAGACTAAAAAGTGATTACATTTGCTCCCATAAATGCTGTTCTCAAGCTACAAATTAAACGGTAGAGGTACATGGCAATAAAACAAGAAAGACAAAATTGAATTTATTTTTTTAAATGTTTTCAGATTTTACATTTTTATTTAAAAGTTATAAATCCTTCTCTTTCAGTATAAGGAACTAGGCCCATCAATATCCCTTCCTTTCTCTTCTTTTTTTAACTGAAGTATAGTTGATTTACAATATTGTGCTATTTTCTCCTGTACATCCCTTCTTTTTCTTTACATATCAAACCAATTATACCCTTCCTCGTTTTTTTCTCCTAATTTCCTTACTCTCTGAATTGATGCTTAAGAAATGGTATGACAGGATGAAAATGGTAAACAAGATATAAGGAATTCTGCAGAGGAAGGAGGAAGCACTAAGGGTCGGTACTATGTCAGGCTCTAAAGTATTATTTCATTTGTTTACCATGATATTAACTAGCTCAAAATTATTATTCCTATTTTAAAGCTGAGAAAACTGTGCCACCAAGACTTTAGGTCATGTGTCAATGGTCAACTAACAAGTGGCAGCTCTGGGAACCAGAACCTGTGCTCTAAACCCATTGCTCAACCTCACTCCCAGGAAAATGGGAATGCTGTATTGGTCATTTAAAATCTACCCAAAGAAACACAAAAAAATACGTGGTGAATTATTGTGAAATATAAGACAATCAAAAAGAAATGAAAATTCTAAATTCTTGACAGAAAGAGGAGCTCACAAAAATTAATAGGAAATAGACTGGTGGCAAACTTCCAAATAGCAGTACCAGATGGCAAAAGGCAATGCAGTAACAGTTTCTAAAATATTGAAGGAAAAAAAAGATGAGGCTACAGTTTTAACTCTGGAGAATATATCTTTCCAACATGATGGCAATAATCACAATATTCTTATTCAATGAAGAAGAAAAAACAATCCCAGAATATACTCCAAGTATGACTAATCAAATCTTAGAAAATTTATGGCTGTCTAAAAAAGTATTAAGCTTAGAACCAAAAGAAAAAGTAAAAAGTATAACTAGAAATTGTATTTCTAAGTATCTAGAACAAACCTATTCACTCATATCATTAGGATGCTGGTTTGGGGAGTATGGCAGACAAGACACATGAGGTATTTGCTGTGTTATGGGAGATGTGGACAGTATTGATGTTATGAAATCAATTAGTAAATAAACATAGACATGAGTCTTGGCAACCACAAAAAAATTGAAAAATGGAATAGACATATTTGTTAACCAATAGATAAAACTGCTAGGTTTGCACAGGCTAGCCTGGAAATAAATGGTCCTACCTGGGAGAGGATAGTCTGTTAGATCTGATTGACAGAAGAGAGGCCAGTCGATCTAGCTGAACAAGTCAGTGCATTTTTTTCTTATGTAAGAATGCACAGGTAGCCAGCCTGGTAGAGTGGCTCCACTGCAAATGACTGAGACTCCAAACTCCTTCTCTCTGGTTACTTTGCCGTGCATGGCCTTCATTCAAAGGCTCGAATTGTACTTCATCCAAAACAAATGCTCCAGCTTTAGCCATCACATTCTGCTACTCAGAAGGAAAAAGATGCAGAAAAACCAAAAAGATATTGATCAGAAATCTTTTAAGGAAGATTTCTAGAAACTACCATATACTACTTACTTTGAATTTCCTGGGACAGACTTATTCCCACGGTCACACCTAGTTTTAAGGAAAATATACTCTGGCGGCCTCACACCTATTAAAAACCAGAATTTCTATTATCAAGGCAGGTAGGGGAAATTGATCTTGGAGGAAAACATGTAATTTTTGCTACAAATCTGTGAAATATAATTATTACCCTCCTTTTATGGGAAAAAGGACCCAAAACATAGAAAAAAAGCTATTCGCCAGGGCCACACAGCTTATAAGGGGTAGATCTAAAATTAAACCACTGTATGTCTTGCTTCAATGTTCATACTCTTTCCAAAAACCTATACAAATGTGTAGAATTCTGCCTTAGGAGCCATCTAGACTCATGTTGAGAGGAGGGGTTCAAGTCATATTACCTAGAATGGTATCCCAGGCCACATTTAACAGCTGTGGGGACCATAAGACAGTCCCTTATTGGGCTTCAGTCTCCTCACCCAAAAAATGGGATTGTAAAAATGTTCCATTGCACTTTAGAATCAAATGAGTTGACATACATAAAGCCCTTAGGCACAGAGAAAATAACCTATGAATACTGACTATAATTATCAGTTTTTTTCTCTTTACATATGAGATGATGTCAGTCCCCAAAGGGGGGGAAGCATGCCTATAATTACTCAATAAGTTAACTTAGGAAGAGGGACTTTATTCTATTGACAATAGAAAAAGTAAGAAAGAGTGAGTCTCTAAAGCTAAGTGTGAGAGAATTAGAGGCATTTTTAAGCTATTGAGAAAAGAGCCTTAGACAACAGACTTGAAGACTGGTGGGATGAGGAGGAGAGAGAGGCAAATCAACTTCTTCCAAGTGTGTGGCTTGGGTAAGCGAGGGACACTGGGTCAGGAATCCAGGATGAATTGCAGGTTTCTGAGACAAAGAATGAGTTCAATCTGGCACTTGCTGGGTTCGAGATGCCAGTCACACATCGCAGGAATTTGTCTAATAATTGCTTACACATAGGCCTGAGGCACAGGGTCTGTACCGGTTCCCTAAGTTTGGGAAACTTTGCACAGCTGGTTACTGCAGCTGTGCCTGTGAAGGAGAGAGGATGCAGATTGGAAGCTGGGGTAAGAACCACATCAAGGAGTGTGTTTAAGAAACAAGAAGAAGGGGATGGACATGATGGAGAAGGAGGTGCTTGTGTTAAAACCCTACCTCCACCTGGATGCCACATCACCTGAGATGCCTTAGTCACTCACCTTGGATGCTCTCTTGCTTCACTTTCCCCAGTTGAAAGAAGCAGACTGCAACCTCCTTAAGGATTTACTCAGGACGGAGCAGGGTTGTACGAGTAAAGCAATCACTGTGGGATGAAATTTAGGAGAGAACAGCCTCCTGGAATGCAGGGAGGGGAGAATTTTAAGAAGAACCAAAAATCAAGAGTCTCAAATACTGCAGACGCTAAGAACGTAAGCTAAGAACTAAGATTTGTTAAATGCACTTGGGAAGAACACTTTCCGTGAATTAATGGCGTTATGGAGTGGATAGGTGATAACCCAGCCAATAGAAAACGTGCACAATGACTTTTAATCATCTTGACTATAATGGAAATAGGGTAAATGTCAATTTGTTAAAAAAAAAATATGGGCACTTTATAAAGCTTTCTTAATGTCTGTGTGTTTATTTTATTTACAGTGCATATGTTTCCATGATATGCATTTTCTGAGAGAAAAATGTTAGCAGAAGAGGGTGACTGAAGTTAATGATGAGAATGTTGATATCATGATTAATGAGGAAGCAGATGTGTTTTTAGTTGGGAGATTGATACAGATGAATTTTCACATGGTATTGGATATATTTATATGCTGGAGATATAAATATACATCCAACTATAACATCAGATAGAATAAATTTTCAGATAACAGGATAAATGAAAAATACTTCAGAAGTATAATTAAATCAGAAGTGTAAGAAGATTAAAGTGCCTTTGAAAAATAAAAATTGCCTCTGGTTTAGACAGAATATAGACTGAATGATTTTTACCCTTAAATAGTAATTCCAGAAAGTATAAGGGTTCAGAAAAAAATAGTAAATAAGTGGTTAAATTGTAATATAACCAAACTATCTGCTGAAAAAATATGTATATTACTGTTCCATATACACAAATGAGTTGAGTTCAAAGATTTCCTTATTTTATTTCTATTAGTAAAAATTGTATACATTTAGGGTGTGCAACATGATGATTTGATATCAATACAAGTAGTAAAATGATTACTACAGTAAAACTAATTAACATACCATCTCCTCATATTTTTGGGGGGTGATAAGAGAAAGTGAAATCTTTCTTAGCAAATTTCCAGTATTATTAATTATAGTCATCATTGCTGTACATTAGATCTCCTAAATAATTGCAACTCTGTAGCCTTTTACCAAAATCTCCCCATGTCTCCCGCCTCCCCACCCCTGGTAACCACTGTTCTACTTTCTGCTTCCATGTACTCTGTTTAGATTGCACACAAAAATGAGATAATTCATATATATTTTTATTTCTGTGTCTGGCTTCTTTCAGTTAGTGTTATGTCCTCCGGTTTCATTCATGTTGTTGCAAATGGCAGGATCTCCTTTTATAAGATGGAATAATATTCTATTTTATATACACACCGCAGTGTCTTTGTTCATCCTTCCATCCACCCATCTGTCATTTCCAGATCTTGGATATTATGATTAATGCTGTAGTGAACATGGGAGTGCACGTATCTCTTAGAGGTAAAGATATCATTTCCTTTGGGTAAATACCCACAAGACATATTGCAAAATCATGTGATCATTCTATTTTTAGTTTTTTGAGAAAGCACCGTACTATTTTCCATAATGGCTGAACCATGATGAATGAATAAATGAAAGAAAGAATGAATGTAAAAGTAACTGTAAATGTAAATTTGGTAAAATAGAAGTAGCCCAATATTATTAGGGTGAAAATACCAGGTTAAGAGATTTAGCGATTGAAACCTATTTCTGTAGACACATATACTGGCTTTTCTAGGAATGAATATTGACTCAGGAAAAGGGAATCTCAAGATTTTCTGGAATTGTACTCACCACTTTTAATGCTGATGGTAGTTTATACCGATTATGGCCATGGTGCATATCTGTACTTATAACAGCCCAGGTCTGTGTGGTCATTGTCTAAGATTTTGATGGAAAATGGGTTTCTGGGATTTTAGCAACAGTATGATGGAAAATAAGAAGGGAAGGGGTACTGCAACAGTTCCTAGGAAGGAATAAGCCACAGACTGAGACCATGATCACACTGCATACGCCTGAATCCAAAACGATCCTCACATCTCAAGGTCCTCAACTTGGTCATACAAACAAAATCCCTTTTGTCATGTAAGATAACATGCACAGGTTTGGGGCATTAGGGCCTGCACGCTGTAGGAGAAGGCATTATTCTGTCTCCTACAGTACTTTATGTGCATTATCTCATAATCTAAACAACAATTAGGATGACTATAATGAATAGTCAGAAAGATCAAATCTTATTTTCTTTGTGAAAAATTTATGATTTGCAGAGAAGGGATATGAATCACCTGCCATCTCCAATCCCCAATCTTTTCATTAAACTCTAGTGCATCTGGTCATAGTCCCTAGGAGTATATAATGTCGGCTTCTGATACACCTAAAAACTAAAAGGAAAGAACAAATATCTGCAATAAGGCACCATCTCAGCATGAAGAAGTCTGAATTGACCAAACCAGAAGGAAAAAAAAGCCAACCAATTAGTTGATTGGTAGAAAGCAGAAAGCATGAAATTGATCTTCATGGAAAAAAAAAAACAAACTATTTGGTAAGATAAAAATTTTAGTTCAAATTGGTGAACCTGTATTTCTAAATGTAGATGACACTACTCTGAAACTATGTAGTCTCCCGATACTATTTTTCTCTTTACTAATGGTATCTATCTGTGTTTGCTTTATTTTAAGAGAGGGTTTCTGTAGCTTTGCACTTATTGAAATTCCTGAACACAAACAATGCATGTGTTAAAACTTATTTTCCTCTGTCACATTGGACTGAATCTTATTACAGAGACACTGCTTGAGCGAAAAGTTTCCATAGTCATGGGTAACCTGGTGCACCTCATAGATGCCCAGACAAAATTGGCTGAAAATGAGTGCAGAAAACATTCTCACACCATCTCTCTTCATCGGAAAATCTGCCAAAAGGTTTTGGATCTGGGCTTCCCTGGTGGCACAGTGGTTGAGAGTCCACCTGCCGATGCAGGGGGCGCGGGTTCGTGCCCCAGTCTGGGAGGATCCCACGTGCAGCGGAGCGGCTGGGCCCGTGAGCCATGGCCGCTGAGCCTGCGCGCCCGGAGCCTATGCTCCGCAACGGGAGAAGCCAGGGCAGTGAAAGGTCTGCGTACGGTAAAAAAAAAAAAAAAAAGGGTTTGGATCTTTTGGATCATAATCAAAAGCAAATGCTACCCAGAAAAATCAATTCCATGCCAGGAAGAGTGAAACAAGGAAGGAACTTTTGGAAGGAACACATACTTCAAATATTTTGTGAATTAAAAAAAATTTAATCATGTTCTTTTATCTACTTAAGTGCCTTTGTATTTAAACCTTTAAGATATGTGGACCTTTCTCTTATCCTCCCAAACATCCCCAAACTAGATTGGCCTACTACGGCATCCTCTGCTTGATAATAGTCACCTTTCAGCTAATCAAGAAAGTGATGAGACACTGATTAATTTTAAGTGGTTAAGAAATATAATTCTCCTTTTGATAGCTTTCTAATTATTCTATATTCCTGACAGGAAACACTACAGAATGTACAATTCGATTTATATGAAGTTCTGGAAAAAATATAGCAGAAATAATAAAACCAGAGGCAGGGCATAACAGGAGGAGAATAACAATTGATACAGGAGGAAACTTTTTGGGGTGATGAAGTTCTTCTGTATCCTGAACATGCGATGGTCACATCAATTGGTGTCTTTGTCAAAACTTATTGTATTTTAAACTTGTAATTTTTATCTTATGTAACTGGCCAAACAGCAGAAGGGTGATATAAGCACCTGAGCAATCTGTCAATTTTAGAAAGTTCCCATTTGCCGTCTAGAGAAGTCAGCCTGGCCTGGCAGAAAGAGTCAGCAGGGCCAGAGTCTTGGGCTAGAGCATCAGTGCAAGGGAGGTTTATAATGCCAAAAATGGAAAATGAGGCTAGGCTATGAGTAGATCCAAAGTGGCTGAGGATAAGGAACAAAATGATTTGTGAATATCACAGGCATCCTAGCCACATATGAGGTATCACAATACCATGCTTTCCCACCTGCATCCTAATTCCAACTCAAACCATATGCTGAGATGAAGTTTTCAGATGTATCCTCCACTCAAAACCAAAATTAACCCAGGTCTGGGTCGTGCCCATGTCTACAGGTGAGCTGCAGCCAGCCAGCAATGAAGAACTGATCAGAGGTCACATCTGACATATGACATCCATGCCTAGACGTGACCACATGGCTCTCAATTTCCCATTTTACCCGGGACTTATTTTGAGCCACAGGAAAGATGTGGGATGGAGAGGAATTGGGGAAGGTGTCATCCTACACATTATACACGTTCCTCTATCCCGTCATTCAGAGCAAGGTCTCTGTAAAACTATAACGCTTTCTTCTATTGTTTCATATCTCCTTCACCTGTTAATGATGTTGGTAATGATATTTGGAGAGAATATCATATGAGTAATAAATAATGGAAGATGATTTATGGGCAGTGATTCTGATGAGTGATAAAAGTGGTACTTCAATGTGGGCATCAGAGAGTCCTTTTAGGAAGCAACTATGATCTTTATTTCTGGATTATGAGGAATCCATTAAAAGAAGGTCCAGTAGGAGAACATTTTCAGCAGAACAGAGAGAAGTGCTCAGGTACTAAATGAGTAACACACGTGAAATGGTCAACAGACAAAAATATGGCAAACCTTGTTGGAACATTGTGAACCAACGTCAGGTGGGGAGATCATGAAACTAACGGGGATCAGAGTCCATTGTAAAAAATGTGGATTTTGTTACAATTTGATGGGGGTTCACTGAAACATTTTAAGTAGGTGATTGGATCCTTTTGTTTTATGTTTAAAAAAATAACTGTGATTATTTGAGGAGTAAGTGACAAGTGGGCAAATAAAGAAGCAAAGAAATCGATTTACAGGCCGCTGAAGGAATCCACACAGAGAAGATGTGCTGGGGATGAGGGTGACAGCATGGACTCGGAGAAGACCTTCAACGTTGGGGCACGTTGCTGTGGCACGGGCCAGTCCATGGGGTTGCCAGGACTGCTTGTGCAATGAGAGACTTCAAACACAGAGCGGGGCTTGCTCTTCACACAATGGCTTTCCTGCTTCCAGGACTTAGTACTCTGTTCATTCTTTCAAAAACCATCTCAGATCCATCTCATCAGAGCAACAGTTCCTGTTTCCCTGGAAGAACATTTGAGTCCTCTTCCTGTGCTCTCACATCCCTCTGTTTGCTGCTCTAATGGACCCTTTCTTGCTTTGCCTTTTAGTTATTTGTACATGTATCTATACTTAACCCAAGAACAGCAACTGTGTCTTATTCATTACTTAAAAACTTCCATTTTCTCATGTTTGGGTCTGTTGTCAATTCTGTTTGTGTAGTGCGGTATTTTGAGCCATCTGAAGTCACACAGACAAATACAGAATCACATTATAATGTAAGCTTTCGATAATTTCCCCCAAGCAATTATCCAAGATATATTCATTGTACAACCATTTGCCAGGCAATGTACCAGACCCTAGTTGTAACTAATTGTCTGACAGCTTTAATGCAAAGAATACTGGCTAAAAATCCTATATTTTTATAGTTGATTTTCCTGTATATAAAAAGATATTCCTATTACTTTACTGGAGGTTTATCTTAAATATTAAACAAGTTAATGTAAATAAAATACTCATTGCATTCTAGAGTTACATCAATATCAAGGATTATTGCAGAAAACAAAGTCTAATTGTGCCCTCATCCTTCTCCTCATTCTTTTTTTTATCCATTCACTTATTTAACAGATACACTTGAGTACCTACCATGGGCCAGAATCTATGTCTGTCCTTATCTCTGCTTTGACATTTACTTCCCTGGTGACTTTAGCAAAACTCATCTTTCTATACGTTTACCCCCTCATCTCTAAATTGGGTACTTATTAGTACCCACCTCATTAGATTGTTGTGAGGATTAAATAAGTTAATCAATATAAAGGATTAGAACAATGCCTGGCACAAGTCAATACATAATGTGTTTGTGATAATTACCCATATCATCATAATTAAATAATAGGCTCTGGGCATAAACACTTTATTTGAAGAACTCAAGAAATGAGAGAATGAATTTGAATCACATATCATTCTTCTCGAGTTCACAACTATGGAAAAAGCTCATTCTGAACACATAAAAAGTCATAATTGGCTTCCCGGTGATTTCAAGGCAAAATCTAAGACTTTCCAACTTAATTAACTTTCCAAGTTACTTTGAAAGTGACTGCATCCACTTGCTTATTATTTATTTATTTATTTTGCCCTGCTGAGAATACTTGCTACATAGTTCAAAATGACACTGGGTCAGGTTGTATTTGAAACCATAGTCTTAAAAAATTGCCTTCTCAGGTCGAAAATTCAAGTTATTCAATTGTTGTTATGTTGTTTGTATGGAGAAATGAATTTTCTGCAATTACAAATCGGCTCTATTAGAATACTGCCTGTAATTAGGAGTCCTTAATGAAGGCAAGTGTGTTCCCTCTGGAGCTTACACATTGACACTACCAGATGTGTTACTTGCACTGTTTATTGAATGAGTAAAATAACAGTTTATCAAAATGAGAGTGAACCTTAAAAACAGGCAATATTTCACAGGCTGCAAAATAATTGCAATGATTCTAGTGTACAGATGGGAACTTGACCTTATAAATCTGAATTTTAACAGAAAAAAAATAGATATTATAGATATTCAGGTCTTCTCTTCAGCAAGTATCTTAACATGAGTCTAGACCATTCACATTTCTTTATTCGCCAATCAGTTTGTATCATGACATAATCTTCTTTCACTGATTAATGCAAGATAACAGATATTGTTTTTTCATTAGGAAAGGAAAGAATAATAGACAAATTTCCTCGTGCCTTGCTAATTAGAAACAGGCGGATAATGAGAGTTTCTTCTGTAATACTCTTCAACAACATAAAAGTGATCTGTGGAGGAAATGTGCTACTGATCAAGGGTGCCTTAGCGCCCAGATTCTGTGGCTCTGAATGCTCCTCCGTCAAAGATGGAAGTCTGAGCACAGATACCTCGTGGGGAGGGGCATCATGGTTGTAGCCCACAGAGTACATGGAATCGTGTTGGTGGAAACACTGAGCAAAAGCATCGTGGGTCATGAGTTTTGCACTCAGTTCTAGATTAAAATTCCAGCTTTTTTCCTGACTTCATTTGTGACTCTGAGTAATGGTTTCATCTCTTTGAGTCTCTGTTCTTTTCATCTGCAAAATGGAAAAAATAATCTAACCTCATAGACTGATGGTGATAGTTACTAATGGTGTATGAACTGCTGGCTCAGTGTCGGGCACCTGACAATGACAATGGCTACACTAACTGAGGAAAGGTGACCCAGAGCTGTTGTCTCCCTGGGATGTGTTACACAGTTTAAGGTTTATAACAACTGCACGTAGTGAGTGCTGTGTTTCTCTCCAGCAAGTGCTTCTCCCTGTTTCCTTCCCCGAATAATCTGATATGCTCCAATCCTTCTTTGTATGTCTCAGGGAAGCGATCCTATGTCAGTTAAAGGTGTGGAGGCTGATTAGCTAAACCAGCTTGGGCACCCTATTATCTTGCTCATGAGAGATTTAGGAAACAGCATATGCTCCAAACCTGAAGTCACCATGGGAAGTCACATTTCCCAGGGAGGGGGCAGCTATTGTAGTCTTCTGAGAAAGGATTCCTTGTTCTTCATGAGAGGCAGGACAACATGGTCGATTTCCTTACTCTGGATTCTAAGGGCCCTGGGTGTGATGCTGGGTCTGAGGATGAAGACAACACAGAGGAAGGCAGAGCAAGAGAAAAGTTAAGCCCTGATTACACTGCTTGGTGTCTGACTTCCTCCAGGCTTTGTGTTATGTGAGAGAAAGCATTTTATTGTTGATTAAGCCATTTCAAGCAGTCATAACATCCCTCCTGAAAATCCATTTTTCTGTATGAGGAGATTGAGTTATGGAGAAGTTAAATAATTGTCTGAGGTTCCCACAGGCAGAAAGTTCCAGATGACTACTTCCAAGCCTATGTTCTTAGCCCCCAGGTTACACTGCCTTCCACTTTTGAATTCAGTTATGGTTAGCGGTCGTCTTTATCTTCTCCACTGTTGTCAGCATCTTCATCAGATCCATCCTGCTCTGACAAGAGAATCCTCTACTCCACTCTGTAGCTCAAGCCTCCCCTCTGATTCCTTGTTCCTATAATTAATTAATAATTAACTTCCATCTTGGGCATTGCTAGAATCTCCTCCTTTGTTCCCACCTCCCTTTTCTTTTCATCAGCCCCTAAAAGACATATCTTTCTCTGAAAACTAACCCTGGAAAATCCTCAGACAGCTTGCTGAGAATTCTGCAAGATTCTGTCATGTTAGCTCCTTGGACTTCAGATTCATGCATGCTTTGGTTCCCAGTCCTCTACCTCAAACATTTTAGACTGGAAATTTTAATTCTACATAGGTCTCTGTATAAAGTAGAGTGTGGAACAATTACAGGTATAAGAACATCTTTAAAATGGCCTATAATGACCAGGAAAACAGGTCATGATCCCCACACTATTTATCTAGAGACAGCATATGGCCAGTTTTTACACTTCCACCATTATAATCATTTTACCAACCACATTTCATGATTTCCCTCTCGGTGTATTGCATGCTTAGATTTTCTGTGACCACAGATCTTGGTTAATACCCTTGCTCCTGAGTTCACTGAGTAATCACAGTCAAGTCATCAAGAAGATTTGAGGCATCATATACTCCACTAGAGAATGTGGATAATCAAGGTTAAATCATCTTGAGTTGTGGATAGAATAATGAGATGGTACCTGACATTGAAGAACTGCTTAATAAATAATAACTGTTACTACATTTTTTTGTTGTTATTGTCAAAAGCCATCACTTTATTCTACATATTCAAACATCTCTCTTGATGGTACAGATGTCAAGTGACAAAAATTGACCTGGGAAATTTCCCCACCTCTCAGCCTCTGTGCCAAGGTCATCTAATGGGAACTCAGTGTCAAACAGGCAAGGTCCCCAATACCTGCCCTTTGGTCACAGGTACATCTGGTACCAGGATGCAGCCCTTCCTCGTCCCTGGCTTCTGGGTCGAGGCAAGGACTTGAGTATCAATTCCTGAACTTGATATTTTCATCCTGAGCTTCAAGTCTCCTATTGTGCAGCTGAATTTTAGTCACCACAATTACCTGAATTCTTTACATTTATTTCACTCAGAAGCCATAAGATTTCTTTATTTCATATTTGTTATTTCATTTTTAGGTCCTTTTACTTGACGACAAAGACATTTAGATTCACCTCAGGATAAGCTACAACAGACAAAAGAGATGCAAGTTATTGAATATCCATGTAATATAGTTCAATGAGAGATTGATATGAGATCAAAGTTCAATGAGAGATTGATATGCATAGGATATTTAGTGTGAGGCTGGAAATTAAAAAAGAATAAGTTAAAACATTAAAAGTTTTAAACTCTTATTTTGTACACTTAAATTTCAGGAACTGAGTGTTTTATGTAGGTCAGTTTTGTAAGTCAGCTATATGCTCTTCAAGCATTTTTTTCTCAATAAACTGAGGAGATATCATGAAATAACAAGTAAAGTCTCTTTCAGTTATAAAGTCCTGTGATGGACACTACAGTGTTAAACTTTCAGCCATGCATTAAATTTTCATATAGCACTTACCGTGCCAACTTTTTTAGGTTTGAGTGTAGAAGAATGAGCAAATGAACACAGTTTCCAACGTCAGAGCTTTCACAATCTGTTACAGGAGGGAGACGTGCATCAAACAGTCACATCAGCTGATCTGGAGGAAACCAGGAAGGTGTGTGAGAAAGGAACAGTCCTAGACTTGCTAATGGCTTTTGTGATGATGCCACGGCCAGACCACAAACCAAATGGTGCACAGGAATTAACCAGGTGAAAAGTGAATGTGGGAGAAGCCTTCTAGGGAGATATGATATGGTCTTATTTTAGCAGAGATTATGGAGCCATGTGACTTTGCCATTTTTGTAGATCAAAACATACACATGTCAGTTATGCTATCTGGTCAACCTAATAGTGACACCTGAAATAAGATGGGTGTGCTCAGAGCACAGGGTAAGATGAAGAATGGTGTTGCCTTAATGGGAGATTTTCTATTTTGAGCACACAGAGTCAGTGGATCACCAAAATACTGAAAATATTTTAACTATTTGAAAAGGCTCCTACTCTAAAACTGTTCTAAAAGCAAAACTGTAATCAAACATCTGAAAACATGAGGAGTGACCCTCCCTGAAGAGAAGGAAATCCCTAGGTGTGCGGACATCTGTTTTCTCTATTGAGGAGAACCTACAAAGTCTCCAAATGGGGGCAAACCTACAGCTTTACTTCTTTTCTCTCCTGGGGAAAAATTAGTTATTGTCTGAAAATTTATTTAAATAATTACTTCCTGCAACACATAGTCCATCCCTGTGTAATTTCTTTATGAAGTTCTGGAGGGAAAATCAGGATAGAAGTGTCCTCAAATGTAATTTGAATGGGCCCCAGAGATCTGATGTAGGAGCATAAACTGGAGCTGACTGACGGACCAATGAATCCCTGTGTACTGACAGAACCCAAGGGATGTGATCCATCTGAAACCAAAGCTGCAGCTGATCAAATATCTGAATGGCATGATCGGTTTTAAATGGATATTTAGTTCACATCAAAATACGCCCTATCTTCTCTGGCCGATGCCTGGGTCTCTACCAGAAAACAGGGAATTCATGGCAGCAGCATCTTCAAGGAGATGATGGTGGGCGTTGGGGATAGGGATGACAAAAGCATGGAGACTTATTTATTCAGCCAATCTGCCCAATGCCTCTTTACAGAATGCTCGCGGGTGCCCGGCACTTGCTGATCCTGAAGAAACTGGCACCTGTGACAAGCAGCTGTCGTGCTCTCAGGGTCCTGGGGTCCTGGGTCCTAGAGGGGAGATGGACAGATGGTGGCATATGATCCATGAAGGACGGTAGAGAAGCCAAGAGGAAGGGCCCTTCCCAGGCTGGATGGCTGAGCAAGTGTTCAAGGCACTAGCTCACTGTCGGGTCTTGCAGGTCATCCACTCTGCCAGCTATTTTAGAATTCATTTCTGCATGACATCATATAACCAGAGAGATATATTTTCTTGTGTGTATGCTTAGCAACATATTAGTATTTTTTTTACATCTTTATTGGAGTATAATTGCTTTACAATGGTGTGTTAGTTTCTGCTGTATAACAAAGTGAGTTATACATATACATATGTTCCCATATCTCTTCCCTCTTGCATCTCTCTCCCCCCCACCCTCCCTATCCCACACATGTAGGTGGTCACAAAGCACCGAGCTGATCTCCCTGTGCTATGTGACTGCTTCCCACTAGCTAAATATTAATATTTTTAATACAAAAGAGGAAAAAAGACACAACATTCAGTGCATAATACCAGAGCACAGGTCATTTGGTTGGTTCATTCCAGGCAAAAAAGTAAAATAGAAAGTATAAATTGTACAGAAAAGTACAAAATAAAAAGGAAAAACTTCTCTCCCTCCCACTTTTTCTTTTATCCCAAGGTTGATTACTGTTTGAATTTTATTTTGATTCCTTTCTTAAAAAGCAATAAAAATGATATGTTATAAACTGTATTTGTAACATATTCATATTACAAACTGTATTTGTAATATATTCATATTCATGTAATATATTCATCTGTATTATTTTCCTCCATACCTCCATATACCTATTTATTTATTTATTGACAATAAGGGATCACTATGTTTCTTCCTAAACTTTTGCGTCTTAAAATATATATTTGTCCACACCATCAAATATATAAATTTCCTTAATTAGGCCATAGATTATTCCATGATATGAATACAAATTAATTTTTAGCCAATCTCTACTTGATGATCATTTTAGTTAATCTCAATTTTCTGCTTGCACATATTTTGAGAGAAGAGCCATAAATAAACTCCTCAAGGCAAAATTTCTGGAATATGTTTATACATTTAAAAAAATTTTTTGAAAGAGATTAGCAAATTGTCCTACAGAGCGGCTGGAAAGAGATATCCTTCTACTGACAGTATATAAAAGTTTCAATTTCTCCACGTTCTCTAAAATGCTTTGTCGTATACATTTTTTAAAATTTAGCTAACACAATAGATATGCTTTCATTTTAGATTACAGTTCACTCTATCAACTTTGATAAGTAAATTTACTAAGGAAACATGTAAAAAATAATATATCATTAAAAGAAAACATGGAATGAGAGCAAATACTGAAAGCACAGATTCTATGTCACCCAGTGTGACATAATAAGAAATATATAATTTGTCTCTGCCCTTGGTTCCTGACACAGAGCTTCTAAAACCCTTGTAATTTCCTGAGTGGTGAGAGCATGCTATGCAGAGCTCCAAAATCTCTTGGAATTTCCTGGGCAGTAGGGTCATGTTTTGTTCTAATTAGGTGACCTTTGGTGGCTCCTGTATAGTTTCATGATAGGGGATGGTCACCAGAAAGACCAAGTCATGATTAGAAGCTTGGAACTTTCAGCCCTACCTCCATCCTCTAGGGAGGGGAGGTGCTGGGAACTGAATTAAAAATTGATCATGTTTATGTGATGGAACCTCCAGAAAAATTCCTAAACTACAAAGTTTGGAGAGCTTTCAGGTAGGTGAATGCACCTACAGGCCAGGAGGGTGGTGCAAACCAACTCCACAGGGTCAGAAGCTCCTGAAAACGGGACCCTTCCAGGCCTTCTGCCTTATGTACCTCTTCATCGGATTGTTCATCTGTATCCATTATAGAATCCTTTATAACAAAGCAGTGAGCATAAGTAAAGTATTTCCCTGAGCAGTTCTAGGAAATTAGCAATCCTGTGGTGGGAGAGTTTGTGGCCAAGTTGGACAGAAGTGTGAGTGCCCTGACGACCATTATTTGTGACCGTTATCTGAAGTGAGAGCAGTTTTGTGGGACTGAACCCTTAAGCTGTGGTGTCTCACAGCAACTCTGGGTTGTTGGTGGGGGAACTGACACCCAGTTGGTGTCCAGAGAGTTGGAAACTGGGTGGGGTCTGTGGGAGACCCCACAGACACTTGGCACCAGAAGTGATGTGAGTAGAGAAACAGTTTTCCTTTACCCAGTTTCCTATTCATTCCATCATGCTGCTATCTCCTTTATTAAAAATAAATAAACCAAAAATAATTGATACAAGATCCTGGAAACTAAGAGTCTTTCTAAAATGAGAGCTCTTTCAAAACACAGAGTAAACTGGGTCCAGGCAGATTCCACCATCTGAGCTTATCAAAAGAACAGAAACTTGAAGAAGTAACCCTGGTTTAAAAAGAGTTGATAAATAATTTCCCTGTAACAGAAAAAGTTTATCAGATAAGAACAAGAAACTGCTAGACCCTCTAACTGTCATCTATAGAAATGGACATGGAAATGGGAAAACCTCAATTCTGGCTATATATTAATTGCATTGAACAGGGGTTCATCTATATTTTATGTTTTCATACTGAAATTTTTGACTAATGACTTAAAGTGGTATTAAGAAAAATATGCATAAAATAGAGGATTAGACAAGGGGTGTGTTGAAACATTCTTCTGTAGGTTACTACCAACTGGCCACCCCCTGGACTCTGTCCTGCCTGGTGTGCAAAACAATAAGAGAAGCATGAACTTCACAACAAGGTGAGTGATGTTTTTGCTGGATGGCAGAGAGATGACCAAGTCTACAGAATACAGAAGAGTAGGATTTTGTGGTCTAATCCACAAATGAAGGCTTCTCTGAAGATGAACAAAAGTAGAATTTAGAATTACAGTTTCCATCCTCAGAAGACTTGTAGGAAGCGAGCAGAGCATGCATTATGCAGTGACAGGCTATCATCTGTAGGAGTTTTGTTCAAGAATTTTCTACACCCCATCACCATAAGCCCACTGTTGAGGAGAACCAAGTCCTAGAGCAACTTATTCATTCAGAAATGATCAGGGGTAGGAGAAGTGTTCTTTATCTCCATGAAACTGAAGGAAATAGGCCCCTTCCTTCCACTGGATGGATTTGGGGGATATCAGAAACCTTCATAGGAAAAGTTGCATTACAAGGCTAGTTTACTTCTCAAAGGGCATCTTTCAGAGACATTTTACAAACCTGCCACATTGTTCTGATAGTTACCTTTGTCAACCAAACAAAATCCTTTCCTATTCCTAAGCTAATAATAGCTGTTGTTATGAATACATTTTAGTTTCTTGTATGATTTTTCTGCATCTACTTCGTTGACAATATGATTTATATGCTTTAATCTGTTAATAAAAAGTTGTACATTAATTGATTTTCTGATTCTGAGAATAAATAGGCACAAATGATTTATCTGTATACATTGCTGATTAGAATTTTAAAATTATTTTATTAACATTTTTTACACATATTAATCAACGAGATGGGTCCTGGTTCTACTTTTTTATACTCTTTGGTTTGGTGCTAGAACCAATTCTATATTAGTTTTATAAAATTAATTCAGGCTCCTTCTTTTATCCATTTCTTTGTATAAAATAGAAATTCTCTGGTCTCATATGAATTTTCTAAAGGAAATTGGCTCCATGGTGTCAGAATGTCCATGTGTCAGAAAGGGGAGAATTTATTTTGGACAATCGGTTTATTATTCCTAGGACGTTATGTGCACATGCAGTTACTACTGTGAGCGCTCGACTCTGAATACAAGATGTGCTGAATAGGAGCACACGTCTCCACAAAGATCTTACCTGGGGAGCAGAACTGCCTTTGCTGTTGTGTCTCATTTTATCTCAAATCCCTGGAAATATGAGGTTGAGTGTTCTGTTTTATTTCTTATCTGTAGGTGTACGCCCGGACTTCTCGAAAGCAGTAGGACTCCTTAAAAAAACAGATATCACACAATAAATGTACACAAATAAAAGCTCCTCTGATTGCGTTGTCCATTCTTGCTTTTCTTCACAAGGCCTCCACATGTTTTTCTGAGTTTTATCACTCAGGATTTAAATACATAATTTTTCTTCACTTTAAAAGATGTTTACATACAACTATGTGATTGCACTTAATACCACTGAACTTTACACTTAAAAATGGCAAAGACAGGGCTTCCCTGGTGGCTCAGTGGTTGAGAGTCCGCCTGCCGATGCAGGGGACACGGGTTCATGCCCCAGTCTGGGAAGATCTCACATGCCGCGGAGTGGCTGGGCCTGTGAGCCATGGCCGCTGAGCCTGCGCATCTGGAGCCTGTGTTCCGCAACGGGAGAGGCCACAACAGTGAGAGGCCTGCGTACTGCCAAAAAAAAAAAAAAAGGTAAAGACAGTAAATTTTATGTTAAGTATATTTTAACACAATAAAAATACAGAACAGAAATACACAAACATATTACAGTGTTAATATCACATTTTCTTCATAACACTTTATTTTCTAATTGTTCTATAATGAGAATGCATTATTTGTAGAATCAGAAATAAAACAATAAACACCGTGAAAAATTTACTTCACCAGAATTTACTTCACCAGTGTTTTTTTTTCTTTTTTTTATTGAAGTATAGTTATGTACAATTTTATATTAGTTCCTTGTGTACAGCATAGTGATTGAATACTTATATAATAGCATTCCATTTAAAGTTATTATAAAATAATGACTATATTTCCTTGTGCTGTACAATAGATCCTTGTTGCTTATCTACCTTATACATAGTAGGTTGTACCTATTAATCTCATACCCCTAACTACCCCTCCCACTGGTATTCACTAATGCTTAGAATTCTTTATCTGGTAAATTGTTTATTTCTGTTTCATTATTTATTTTTTCATTGGTTTTCTTTTGCTTTCTCCAGTGAGACCAGTTCCTCTTTCTATTTTGCTTAACTTTCTCTGTGCCTGTGGATTTAGGTGAAACAGTTCCCTATTGTGGTCTTGAAGGGGTGTCCTTATGTGAAAGGGTCCCTACACAGTCTGCCTGTGCCCCATGCCTTTGGTAGAGAGATGGATATGACACGAATGGAAGTTATGTCCTTCCTTGTGATGTGCTGGCAGCTGTCACCTTGGTAGGAGGTGTGGCTGGATATGGAGGGACTAGGGCTGTTGCCAGGTATTAGTGGAGTTTCCTCTCTCGATGTCTGTCACCTTCAATCAGGGATGGGGTTGGATCCCAAGTTGCTGGAGAGGAAGCCCTGAGAGTCTCGTCCGAGATGGCTCTGTTCCCTTTAAGTGTGAGCTCTCCCCTCTCTCCACACTGGTACCCTTGCCCCAGAGGGGAGCAGTGCTGGGGCAAAAGGGGCCCACCGGGGCTCTCAGCTCAGGGTGGGCCATGGGCTGTGTGCGCTGGACACAGGTCTGAGCTGCCTCCAATGCACCATCTCTGCAAGCGTCATCAAGGGCAGTCCCAGATGCATCGGACGCTCCTTTTCCCTCTCAGCCGACCATTCACCCCAGCCTCCACAACCCCACCCTGCTGGGGAGGTGTGCAGTAGGGTAGGCAGGCCCACCTGGGCTGTCAGTGTGTAATGGGGTGTGTGCTGTGGTGGTCCGGTCACTTGGAGGTCAGGACCACCCCGATGTGCCACCCATGGAAGCACAAGCATGCCATGGCCATCTCTCTCCCCGTTCATGGCGTCCCTCGCCCCAGTGCAGAACTGCATACAAGGTGAAGGGAGCAGGGCTCGAGCATGTGCTTGGCTCAGGCTGGCGCACAGGCCAGGGCGGTCGTGGGAAACCAGACAGCCACTGGAGCAGCCCTCCATCCACCCTCTCTACCCTGCCCCCAGAGGAAGTCAACATTCGCAAGGTCCTGGGAGTGGAGTCCAGTGTGTGCCCAGTGTACAGTCCAAGTGGCTAACTCCCCAGGGCAGAACTTTCTATAAGTCTTTAGAAAAGATCATGTAGTTTCGTTCTTAATTCTATTAATATGGTCTATTATACTAATTGATGTTTGCATATTATACAAACCTTGCATTCCTTTGATAAATGCTACTTAGTTGTCAGGAGTAAACTTCTTTGTATGTTGTGGGATGCAGTTTGATAGCATTTCATTGTGGATTTTGTGTCTCTATGCGTAAGAGATTTTGGTGTGAAATTTTATTTTCTCATGATTTTTTAATCTTAGATTTGGTATCAAGGTAATGCTGGCCTCATAGAATGGGTTAGGGTGTAATTCTTCCTCTTCTATTTTTTGGAAGAATTTGTAAAAGACTGGTGTTAATTCTTCCTTAAAATTTTGAAAATTTTGCTAATGAAACCATCTGGGCCTGGACTTTTCTTTGTGAGAAGTGTTTTTATTAGTAATGTAATCTCTTAAATTGAATTCAGATTTTCTTTTTTTCTGGATTCAGTTTCAGTAGTTTGTGTCTTCCTAGGAATTCGTTCATTTCATCCAGGTTATTTTCTTAGTCCAGGCCTGCTATAACAGAATACCATAAGCCAGGGAACTTGTAAACAACAGAAATTTATTTCTCACAATTCTGGGAGCTACGAAGTCTAGTGTTATGGTGCTGGCAGACTCAGGGTCTAGAGAGGACACACTTCCTTGTTCATAGATGTCTTTTTCTCTGGGTCCTCATATGATGGAAGGAGGTGGGGGAGCTCTCTGGGGTCTCTTCTTTGAGGGCACTAATCCCATTCATGAGGGCTCCACCTTCATGACATAATCATCCCCCAAAGGTCCCACTTCCAAAGGCCATCCAACGGGGATTAGGTTTCAGCCTGTGAATTTTGGAGGGACACAAATATAGAAGTTATATAATTTGCTGGCATACAACTGCTCATAGTATTTCCCTATAATCCTTATTATTTCTCTAAGGCTAGTTGTGATGGTCCATCTATTATCCCTGCTTTTCATAATTTGAGTCTCTCTCTCTCTCTCTCTCTGTCTGGTTAGTCAAGCTAAAGATTTGTTCATTTTGAAGAACTAAATTCGCTTGTGCTGATTTTATTTTTTTTTATTCTCCATTTCATTTATTGCTATTTTCCCAAAGGCAAAGAACCCCAAAATCACCAACAGAGACTCTTAGAAAGCTTAAGACTTAGATTCATTCTAAAAATACTATTAAACATTTTGCAGTCTCCATTTTGTGAGTGAGTTTCAAGGGACCTGAGGAATTTTTGACAGCCAGTAAAATCTACAATATTCATTTTTGGTAAGTAAATATTCTTATTCAAATTTATGCTCTTATCTGCCTAAAGCATTCTAGGTTTTCTTGAGATATGACTGTTTCTCTGTCTATATTGACTACTTTGACCCCCCCACATATTTTTGGCCTGCTAGTCATTACTAGACAATATAGATAAATACGAAGATACCAACAATCACAACAGCACCAATTACATTATTGAACTCTACCATGTATTAGATTTGGGGCTAGTTGTCTCTGTAGCTTATTTTCAATGCTCATTGTGCTATGGTTAATATTATTTCCTCTAATAATTATTATCTGCTGTACATTTCTTCCTATCCATAATGTGCCTCAGTTTCAGTACAACTTAACATGGTGTTGTGTAGGTGTTGACCATCTTCACTTAGGTAGAAATATTAATTTTATTTTTTGTTGAGTGGTTTTGCTTCCTCACAGGAAATAAATCACTACTTCAATTCATGTCTTCCCAACTGCTTGAAAGATATGACAAATTGAAGACTCCCTGAGGCGTGTTAATACATTTTACTGTCTGGTTATATTGCATTTTAATATGTAACTCTATAAAAGATTACTTAGATTTTATTCTGGCTTTATAAAGGTATAAGCTGCACTCAATAACCCTTGTCAGATAAAGGTAAGAAACTAATTAAGTAATAAATCCATACAAATTGTTACAGAAAAGTAATGACTTCTTTGCATCTTTTATAATAGCAATACTGTATTAGAAAGCATTTTCTAGTATGGAAGGCCATGACTGGGTCTGAAGACAAAAAAATTCCTTTGCTCATTGGGATTTATGTCATATCTTCTCAGTTTGGATTAGAATAACTAAGCAAAAACTGTTAAGACTCATCTAATTGATTTCAGATGCTTTTAAGCTCCTTTTTAAAATATAATTTAAAAAGTACATCCCACATTTATTAGTAGTAAGTGTGGTCATGTAAGACACAATTTTATTTTATGAAAATAACTTTCATGTTAAGATAAGATAATTGGAAATGAAAAGAAAATAAGTTTTATTCAACAAACACTTGTTAGACAGCTGTCAGTATAATTGTTTATGTGGGATGGTAAGTGTGTGTTTTGCCACAGTAAAAGGATTCATGAGGCCAAGGAAATGCCCTCAACTGTTTAAAGGTAGTAAAATTCCCAGTTGATTGCATTCCCATTGAATGATTACTAATTAATGGAATGAGAGAACTGTTGTATTACTTCAGTTCATCACTTCAGAGCCCATTCTAGAACTATTCACTCTGAGGGTTTGAAATTACCTTAAGTGATTCATAAACAAGTACAAGAGGAAGAAACCTTAAACTCATATAAATAAAAACAAATTGAAGAGACTTTAAATGACACATAAATATATAAGGGACAAATGACATGAAACTCATTCAAAATCTTAAAGTCATCTGGTACAACTTATTAAAACAAAATTAATTTAGGCTCATACACTCAGATTTTATTTTAACGTGAAAAATGTATCAAGGATCAAAGAATGTCAATGTTTAAAAAAAGCCTTTACAAACAATGTAATCTCATGATCCACCCAGTGCTTGAAATATCCCCCCAAACACCTACAAGAAATAGTTACATAAAAACTTCCTGAAGATATTATTAAAATAAATATTCCAGGTTCTGCATTAGGTCATAGGGAAGGACTACTAGAATAAGAAGGTGATATTGAGGATACAACAATAGTTTTGGCTGGGAAAGCATTGATACAGAACTGAAATACAGACAAGGTGGGTATAGATATAAGAAAAGTTCAGTAAGGACAAGGAAATAGGGGTTATGTTGGGCTAAAGTAGTCATAATAACGATGTTGATGTTGATGATAATAAATATCTCTGGTTCTCCAATACTGAAAAGACTTTTTTTTTTTTTTTTTGCGGTACGCAGGCCTCTCACTGCTGTGGCCTCTCCCATTGCGGAGCACAGGCTCCAGACGCGCAGGCTCAGCGGCCATGGCTCACGGGCCCAGCCGCTCTGCGACATGTGGGATCCTCGCGGACCAGGGCACGAACCCGCGTCCCCTGCATCGGCAGGCGGACTCTCAACCACTGCACCACCAGGGAAGCCCTGAAAAGACATTTTAAAAGATGTATCTGACTAGTTGATCATACTCAGTTTTCTTACAGAGCAGTTTGAGATAGTTAAATAAGAATCAAAATAAAAGGTGTATTTGATAAGTGGGGAAGGAAAATAAATCATCATACTGTAACACTGTGCTAAGAGACAGTGTAACTGAGCACATTTTCCAGGCAAAGAAAATGTTAGAAAGTGTCCATTGTCTCATTCAAAAAATTGGAAAATAGTTTTTCCAAAGCAAGGTAACAATTTCTTAATTCTGAGTTCTTGGAACAATTTTGGTAATATGAAAAAATCTCAAAGCAGATTTTTAGCTTTCTATTATTCTAATACTGTGTAAGAATAAAGATTGAAAAACCATGAGAAATAAATTGTTAGAATATCCAACTTTTGACGATTCTTAAAATAGTCCCATTCTTACCTTGACCTTTTACTGGTGTTTTATAGAAGATAATTCAAAATTTGAAAAATTGATGAGTACCCAAACTGTGGGTTTCATGTTAAAGTTTTAAAATAGATATATGACACAGGTATTGGCAATAAGTCATGTTGCAGTTAAAGTCAAATGGCCTGTTTTACATGTTGTATTAATATCTACCCAAAGGTGGAAAGCTTATCAAGGCAAAGAAATCTCTCAAAACTTAGCTCTATGTCTGTCAGAAGGCTCAAAGCATTGGTAAAAGACAAAAGGAGAACACTAAAGATCAGGAAGAGAAAAGAAGGTAAAGCAGATGACAGAAGAAAAGTTATAGTTTTACAGAGCAACTTGGGGAGATAAAAGTATGACAATAGAATCACAGTCCTTTTTAAAGAAGTGGTGAACTGAGAAAACAGGTGAGAGTCAGGAGGAAAGAAAATGTTGGATCCAAGGGACCTCACTGTGCTGGACCTGAGAGCTATCCTTCCTACGTGAGGCCCTACAGCCCAGCACCATAAACCAGGTCTTCAATAACCTCTGCATTCTCAGTGCTCAGAGCTGGTGATACCAAATCTCAAGACCTACAAAAAGATACAACTTGATTCCTTTGAAAGCTTTAATTTTTAGAAAGACTGCATAACAGTTATCCTGTCAGTAGTCTTGTAACAAACCACAAGTCCTCCAAGCAAATTAGCTAGTATCTTGAGTATAATTTCTTTATGTTATCCATTTTAGATCATGAAAACAAGACATAAAAATTAACACTTAAATTTTTAGGCGAAATAAATATTTAGCTGGATAACTGTGAACAATTTTTGCTGTTCCCCAAGGTCACTTAATACAGTACCTCAGTATAATCTATACCCAAATAAATGGTTGATCATTGTACTATGCAGATCCATAAGAAACTCTCCAAGAAGGATGGGCTAAAAATTTTAAAAACTAAATCAAAAACAAATTGAACAAAACATCAGCAACAACACATAGCAGTGTAAGTCTAGGTAAGTCACTTAACTAAAGATAATCAAGATCCATCAGGAAAATAGAACAGAGATGGTAGTTGCTACAATACATTATCTGAAAGGTCCAGTTTTCAACCAAAATGCAGGACCTGTGAGGGAACAGGAAATTGTAACCTATACTCAGGGGAAAAAAATGCTATCAATACAACTGGTATCTGAGTTGTGCTTGCGTTGGATTTAACAAAGATTTCAAAGTATCTATGATAAATCCATTTTAATAATTAAATAAAAGTACATTTACATAACTAATTAAACATATGCTTATGATGAGTCAACAAGTAAGGAGGGAAAGTATAAAAAATGGAAATTCCAGAATTGAAATATATAAAATCTGAGGCGAAAATGTTACTATATGACTGCAACAATAAAATTGAGATATCAGAGGGAAGAATAAGCAAAGTTGAAGAAATATTAGTAGAAATTATCTAATCTGAATCAAGAGAGAAAAAGTTTGAAGAAATATGAACAGAACCATAGAGGCTGGTGAGACAGTATCAAGTGTTCCAACATATGAATAATGGAAAATAGAGCAGAAAGAAATATGGGGAGAAAAAACAATGGAAAACATAAAGGCTGAAAATGGCTGAAATTTGGTGGCATACATTATGCTACTGATCCAAGAAGCTCAACACACCCCAAATAGGATAAAAACAAAGAAAATCAAAATTGCTGCAAAGGAGGGTATGCATCCTCCTCACTCAGCTCTTCTGCAGACAGACATTCAGTTAATTAATGTCTCCACAGATTACCCTACAACCAATTGTAAAATCGCTTTATGAACTATTTCATAAATAAAAGTAATGTCAGTGAAACATATATGTGAGAAATTGACAGTGTCCTGTGTAAGATCCCTGACTCCTGACCAAAGTCACATGTTCTGGGTTCACAGTGCAATCCCAGCCTTATCGAAACCTCAAGTTCTCCATTAATTTTTTTTTAATTTTAAACTTATATGTTTTAAATTTAAAATATCTTGAAAAGGTATAATATTTTATTTTATTATTTTTTATTTTATATTGGAGTGTAGTTGATTAACAATGTTATGTTAATTCCAGATGTACAGCAAAGCGATTCAGTTATACATATACATGCATCTATTTTTTTCAAATTCTTTTCCCATTTAGGTTATTACCAAATATTGAGCAGAGTTCCCTGTGCTATACAGTAGGTCCTTGTTGTTTATCTATTTTATATACAGTAGTATGTGCATGTCAATCCCCAATTCCCAATCTATCCCTTCCCCCTTACCCTTCCCTGCTGGTAACCATAAATTCGTCCACTAAGTCTGTGAGTCTTTTCCTGTTTTCTAAATAAGTTCATTTGTATCTTTTTTTTTTAGATTCCACATATAAATGATATCATATGGTATTTGTCTTTCTCTTTCTGACTTATTTCACTTAGTATGATAATCTCCAGGTCCATCTATGTTGCTGCAAGTGGCATTATTTCATTCTTTTTTATGGCTGAGTAATATTCCATTGTATATATGTACCACATCTTCTTTATCCATTCCTCTGTCAACGGGCGTTTAGGTTGCTTCCATGTCTTAGCTATTGTACATAGTGCTGCAATGAACTTTGAGGTACAGGTATCTTTTTGAACCATGTTTTTCTCCAGATATATAAATTGGCTGTACAAATTTACATTCCTATCAACAGTATAGTAAGTTTCCGTTTCCTCCAAACCCTCTCCAGCATTTATCATTTGCAGACTTTTTGATGATGGCCATTCTGACTGGTGTCAGGTGTTATCTCATTGTAGTTTTGATTTGCATTTCTCTAATAATTAGTGATGTTGAACATCTTTCCATGTGCCTCTTGGCCATCTGTATGTCTTCTTTGGAGAAAAGTCTATTTAGGTCTTCTGCCCATTTTTTGATTGGGTTGCTTGTTTTATGATATTGAGCCACAGGGCTGTTTGTAAATTTTGGAGACTAATCCTTTGTTAGTCACATTGTTTGAAAATATTTAAGACAGTCTCTTCAGTAAATGGTGCTGGAAAAAGGTATAATATTCTAATATGTACTTGAAATATCATAAGTATATAATATTTTTAAACATTTATTTTAAAATATTTTTAACAGTCTAATATTTTCAAATATTTTAAAAGAGTATTTTATTATTAGTATCTAACTCACAGGACTGTAGTGTAGAGTACATGAATTAAGAAGGTCAAAACAATTTAAGGAATGCCTGGCACATAGTGAAAACTAAAACGCCCCAAAAAAGCAAATTACAAAAATATGTTGTCTCTATTGTTGCACTTTACATAATTATTTTTGAACGGGAAATTATTGAGTGACTTATGCATATTTTATTTTGGCAGGTAGAAGGACATTTTTACCTTAGGGAAATTTGCATGCTTTCTATTTATTGTTTCTCAAGGAAGTAACATTAGAAGGAGAAGATAATTGGTTTTATAATCAAAACTGAACTTAAGCCCCAGCTATGTCAGTTTAAACTTGAGCTAATTATCTAATATCTCTGGGTCTCTTTCCTTTTCATTAAATAAAACAAAGGCGAAATAAAGCATGTCTCAAATTTGCAGGATTGCATGACAGAAGATGAATAAACACCCTTGTGTTTATTCATAAACACCCATCATATATTTATTAATGAGTTTCTCTGCTTCCTTCTAATGAGAATAAAAGAAGGATTACCACACTCTTCCTTGGTTTGTTTACACTCTTGGGCATATTATTGCCTCCTACTGGCAGGCACAGAGGACTAATTACCATTGTGAATCCTCTGAAATCTAACTGAAGATCAAAGTCGGGAAGACATTTTAGACCAAATTTTAGAGGGGCTAAGTCAAAAGAAGAAATACTTAATTTATAGCACCAATTCTAAACCAACATTCTGACATAGAGGGCCAGGTCATCTATGCATTTTTACTGAGAAAATATAATTTAAGTTTCTCTATCATTTTAAAAGTCTGAGACAATTGGTTTGCTCATATGGCTTCACACTAATTATCTGAATTTCAACAACTGCATCATGGAATCAATGTCACTAGAGTAACAGCATTGATATAGAACAAGGGAATTCATTTCTGATGCATAGTTCCTGATCCCTCTGGTCTCCAGATATAAATAAGACTCAGTGAGATATTTGCTTCTGTGGCTAAAGACTGAGGAGTGAAATATTTGTTTTATAGTTCTAAACAGGACAAACGTTTAAAAATTCAGCAACATATGTACTTATAAATTATGAAAATACACTTTTGCATACACTGAGTTTCTTCTTTAATAATGAGATGGTGTCATCCACTGCATCAATGTAATTAAGAGTTGATTTATTTCTTTGTCGGGGGAATTCATTTTAACTGTATTTTATTTATGAGTGAGACTGTGTTATTGCCACACCAAATCTCAGTTAATCAAATCTTCTACATCTTCAGGCTGAATTTATGAAACTTTCCATAACACCTTATTTTGATGAAGAGAGTTGTGAGTTACTGCAGGTATGTCAGGTGTGTCATTCCATAACTTAAATGATGGAACACCTAGTGCTCAAGCGCATAATGATGGTGTTGGGGAAACTCAAGTACAAGTCACTCATTATTTCCTTTTGTCAGAGTTTCCTCATTCACTTAGAACAAGTTTAAAGAATTCTTGAAATAAGAGTAATGTGAGTTATCTAATACAGCTTACCTTGAAATTGCTATTCTCTGTGTTTCAGAGTCTTTACCAGGGGGATATGGTTTAGCAGGACCATTCTTAATTAAACCAAGTAGTATACAACTGATAATGCCTGGCATTTGACTGCTTTGTAAAAATGTATGTCCTCCTATTGTCCATATAGTGTTGAATTCTTTTCATATATTTTGAAATTGGGCAAAGCAGTGATTTTCAATAATTTGTTTGCCTTCTAAATTATTATTATAAAAATATTGCTCCTATTTCTCAATTTGCTACATTTGGTGATAGCAGTATAGTTTAGACATAAACACAGAATTGTAGATCTAACATTTCATCCTATCATTTTATTTAACCTTCAGAAAAAACATGAGTAAATATAGATACAGAAATATTAGATATAGAATGAGACATTCCCAAGGCCACAGTAAGTATTGGAAATTGAAAGCTACCTTGGTAAACATGTGAAGCAGGAAGCCCCAGGAACAGAGAGAAATAAAAAGCTTGAGCAACAAGTTAGGACCTAGAGGGGCCATCCCATCAGTGAAAGGGAGAACTAATAAACCATTTCCACTAGTTTAGGTATGTGACTACACACAATGTTTCTGCCCAAAATTATAAATAGAAAAGCAAAAAAGAAATCACATGGGAAATTAAAATCCCCAAATTTTACAAAATATTGGTCTGGACAAATGTTTGTTCCGGTTTTTCCATTATGGAAATTAAAATCTCCAAATTATACAAAATATTGGTTTGGCCAAAAAGTTCTTTTGGGTTTTTCCAAAAAACTTTTTCACTACTAAGTAGTCTAAATTTGCACTGCTCAGTTGATGCCAGAATGACCTAGAAAAAGTGAATATATTTGGGAATATATGTTGGTAATGGGAGGAGACAAAAACAAAAGTTCTCTGAGAAGGAACTTGCACACTCATGTCAAGGGGTCTCACATTACAAAAACAAACTAACAAACCAAAAACCCTCCACTGAAAGTAAATAAAATAAAAGAGAAAAATGCCAAAGCAAAGGTTCATCACAAAAAAACTCAGCAGATACAAAATAACAGGAATATCCTCATTCAAAGAATATCAGGTCATAGGTCGATCTACAAAGAGACCATAACATTAAAGATACCAAAAAATAAAACTGCCTTAAATAACTGAAGAAATATAAGAAGGACTAGGAATCAAATGGAAAAGCATATTCTGTGATGTAAAACATGCAAAAGTAAAATATAACAAGAAAGAACTACCAGAAAGGAAATATATAATGGCTTGAATTAAACATTTAATAACTGGATCAAACAACAGATTAAATTTTGTTATAGAAAGAATTTATGAACTGACAGCTATGAGGATAATACATATATATATATATATCTACATATGTATCCTGGATGATGCTACAGGTGTTAAATTTTTTCAGTAATGATTCCAATTAAAGGACATTAATAGCAAATTGGGAATAGAAAAATGTATTTATCCTGACATAGAATCGGTACAGAACAATCTATAGCAAACAAAAAAATTCAGTAACAAAAGACAAATGGATGCATAGTCTTTAATAAATTTTTACTTACAATATTCAATAATATTCTGGAAATCTTATCCAGTATATTAGAAATATTTTTTAAAACTGTTTAAAAGTGAAAGAAATAAACCAGCATTTCATCATTTTTTGAAGGAAAATTCAAATGGTTCTATAGACAACTATAAAATCTAATCAGAGATGTCAGCAAACTTTTTGGCTATAAATGTAATCTATTTATGACCAACAAGTGTTTAAAAATATAATTAAACGTCATGGACTTCTACGCTTGATTTCTTCTAGATTCCCCTTGATTATTCTGAACATTCATGGGAGAAAACCATCTGAGACCAGGGAAAGTATCACCCCAAGGGGTTAGAGCAAACAATCCTAAGCTCACACAGGGCCAGAGGTAGTTTGTATTCCAACCAGACTGGATAGAAACTATCATAATTGAAGAAACACCAGGTGGGGTACACAGAAAGGTAATGACTTATTGTTGGGGGAAATGGTACAAATGAACTTATTTACAAAACAGAAATAGAGTCACGGAGGTAGAAAACAAACTTATGGTTACCAGGGGTAGAAGGGAGGGAGGGATAAATTGGGAGATTGGGACTGAACATACACACTGCTATATATAAAATAGATAACTAATAAGGACCTACTCTATAGTACAGGGAACGCACTTGGTATGCTGTAATGAGCTCTATCAGAAAAGAATCTAAAAAAGGGGGATATATGTGTATGTATAACTGATTCACTTTGCTGTATAGCAGAAACTAACACAGCACTGTAAATCAACTATACTCCAATAAAAATTATATATATATAAATTGGCCCTAAAGACTGTTCCGATCATACCTGAGTCTAGAGAACTTACATTTCCAAATAAGATGTAGTGAAAAGGAGTGTTTTTCGCTCCTGCCTGAAAGTGTTTGGGTAGGTGATTCAGTCAACATACATGAGAGCGTAAATTGGTAAAACCCAAAACATGTACAAGGATGTTTGTAGCCGGATTGTTCATAGAGACCAAGCTAGTAACAACTCACATGCATAAGCAGTAGACTATGCATATAAACTATGATGTATTTATAAAATAAAAGGTAATGAATTAAGGCTACATGTACCAAAAAAGACACATACTAAAACACAATATTGAGTGAACAAAACCAGGTACAAAAGAGAAAATTTCATTCATTATATTTATATAACTTTAGGCAACAAGCAAAATTTACCCATGGTTGTTGAAAATCAGATATTGACAAAAAAAACCTTTGCAAAGGAGAGATATTTTAGATTTGGGATACAACATGCAAAGGATTTACTAGGCTGCCATAATTCTCTTTCTTGAACTGGTAGCAATTCATTAGTCTGTACATTTAAGATAATACATTTATCTGTGTATTTGTTGTATTTCAATGGATGTTTTCTAAAATGATGGGAGAGAAAACAAGAGTATAAAAAGAGGAGTAAACACAAAGCACAAAGGGATGATGATGAAATTACAAAGATAAGAAATATTACCACATATTCAAATAAATTAAATTTGCCAATTCAAGAATAGAACTTGTCAGACTGAAAATAAATATAATGTGTTCTTCATAGAGGAATGACACACAAGACATAGAAATGTTGAAAGTAAAGGGATGGTAAATGTTTTCAGGAAAATAGTGGCTGAAGGTAGGAAGCAGATAGAATAGATTTTTGATATGATGTAAGATAGAGATTCCTTACATATTATATAGGTTTCAATTCATCATCATGAGTATGTCATTTATATCTTTAAAGTGGCCTCGAAATAAACAAAGTAAATTTAATAGAACTATAGGAAGAAACTGTTGGTTCAATATCATCTGGGAGATTTTGAAATACTCTCAATTACTGATAGGTCAAGCATAAAAAATGGCTAAGATATACAACATTCAAAAAACAGAATTAACTAGTTCTATTCATTGAACAATAAAAAAATCCTGCACTTAAATATTGTGAAAAAATGATGCATTCTTCTTTAACATACTTGCTACATTTGCACAGATTGAGAATGTATGCAAACAAATCACAGTAATTAAACTTTAAAAATTTAAAATTATACAAACCACTGTATATGTCTCAAAGGCAATTATATTGGAAGAAAATTAATTATAAAAATCTCATTCAAACTTTCTTCAAAACTTTAAAATAACCAATCAAAGAGGATAAAAGGGATATTTTCAAACATGTACAAAAATGATGAATAAGATATATTCAAAATTTGTGTAGTTTAGTGAAAATGGACGGCATTTTTTTTTAGCTTTAAGTTCTTTTGTCAGAAATGCAGAGAAAATACTGAAAATGAAAGCATTGAACATTTCATCTAAAAAGTTAGCAAAATAGGAACAGATGCTATTTAAAGTACCTTGAAGGATTTTGGAGCCAGGCAAGATGAAGAAAGTCCCCTACACTGGTCCACTCCCATCTGAGAATAATGAAGAGTCCAGGACCCTGAAAAGTGAACAATAGGAGACAGAGTGAGGAAGGGAGCCAGAGCTTGAGAAAAAAACAGTACATTGATAACCGTACTGAATGTTTTGGATTTTCCCTTCTTTATCACCTGACTTTGATTGGAGCACAGTCTGAGCCCTGCAAGGGAGGTGTGCAGCAGTTGGGGGTATCAGAACACTTAAAGAAACCCACTTTTTCTAGAGTGACATGGAAAAGCTTCTCGTGCCAGCCAGCAGGTGTGGACACACTTCTGTGTTATTTCCCCTTTTTGTCCTGTGGCTCTGCCCTCAAGCCAGTGTCACTTAAGAAGCTTTGATGCTGCAGGAAAGGCAGCAGCAACATTGGTATAGGCACCCTGAACCCTAAGAAACAGAACATTCTGTCAGTCTGGAGGAGTCAGGGGGAGGCCCTGTGGTCCAAAGAGTGGGGAATTCCTATAATTTTCCCCTTTCTGTTCTCTCATCACTTTCTTCCAGGACTGGCATTTACTGTGGGGAAAAATGCAACAGCAGAAATTAACTAGGGAATATGAGGCCCTGGGATTAGGAGAGAATTGGAAAAAGCAAAGAGAGAAGAGAGAAAAAGAAAGTGATTCCCTAATTTTGTATATGAACCAATGTAAGAAACAAGCCTCCAAACTGTGCATGTGAGGAAAACATCCACAGAAGCATAGCAAAGCTTTTGAACCGGAGTGATGAAATAAACTGCAGCTCAGTCCAAGAATAACCACTGAGAGTCACATGCATGGAACAGACACCAATAAAGCAGAGACTTTGAAAACTAAACAAGCAATGGAACCATTGCTGCAGGAGGTGAGACAGACTTTGAAGTCTGAACGTGGCCAGGTTGACTGTCTGAGAGACAGTCAATTCAGTCTCATAACATATATTCAAAATGTTCAGGATACAATCCAAATTTTTTAAATTTTTTAATTTTATTGAATTTGATTGATTTACTATGTGCTGTTAATTTCTGCTGTACAGCAAAGTGACTCAGTTATACATATACATATATATATATTCTTTTTCATATTGTTTTTCATTATGGTTTATCATAGGATATTGAATATAGTTTCCTGTGCTACACAGTAGGACCTTGTTGTTTATCCATCCTATATATAATAGTTTGCATCTGCTAATCCCAAACTCCCAATCCTTTCCTCTCTCTTCCCCCTCCCCCTTGGCGATCACAAGTCTGTTCTCTATGTCTGTGAATCTGTTTCACTTTTGTAGATATGTTCATTTATGTCATATTTTAGATTCCACATGTAAGTGATATCATATGGTGTTTGTCTTTCTCGTTCTGACTTACTTCGATTAGTATGATCATCTCTAGGTCCATCCATGTTGCTGCAAATGGCATTATTTCATTCTGTTTTATGGCTGAGTAATATTCCATTGTATATATGTACCATATCTTCTTTATCCATTCATCTGTTGATGGACATTTAGGTTGTTTTGATGTCTTGGCTATTGTAAATAGTGTTGTTGTGAACCTAGGGATGCATGCAGGATACAATCCAAAATTAATTGACACACAAAGAAATAAGAAAATCTGATAAATTCTCAAGAGAAAAGACAACCCCCCACACATAGATTCCAAGCTCATGATCATCTGGATGTTGGGATTATCAGGCAAAGAGTTTAATGCAGCTGCTACACTGCTCCATGAAATAAAGATGAACAGTCTTTCAGTGAATGGAAAAATAGAAACTCTCAACAAAGTAATAAAAATATAGACAAGTGTAACAACATTGAAATTTAGAACTGAAAAATATAGTATCTAAAAGTTAAAAATGGGATGGGTTGTTGTAGAATAGAAATGACAGATGAGTTAGTGAACTTGAAAATAGATTATTAGTTAGGGTCAAATTTGAGAAAAGAGAGAAAAATGTTGAAGAATAAAACAGAGCCTCAGAGATCTGTGGGTCATTATCAAAAGATCTAACATTCATGACATTGGAGCATCAAAAGGAGAGGAGAATGGGATTGGTGTAGAAAAAAAATGAAGAAATAATGGTTGAGAGCTTCCCAAGTTTGGAGAAATACACAATAAAATAATGTGCACACACAAACACACATCACAATCAAATTTCAGAAAACCAAAGATCGGAAAAAAAAAAAAAGAGAAAAACAGAGAAATAATGCTTTGATCAGCAGCAGATTTCTCATCAGAATACATGGAGGCCAAAAGTCAGTGGAAGATACTTTTTAAATGCTGAAAGAAAATGTATACTCAGTGAAATATATTTTGGGAATAAAAGCAAGATTAGACATTTTTAGTTGAAGGGAAGCTAAAAGAATTCTTTGACACCAGGCCTGCTGTAAAGGAAATACCAAAAGAAGGTCCTCAAGCTGAAAGGAAATGATACCAGAGGGAAATTTGGAAATTTAGGAATGAAAGAATAGCAGTAATGATGGAAAATGTCTGGGTAAATAAAATTGGCCTATTTATTCTCTTCTTATATATGACTATTGAAGACAAACAATATATCATAAGGTTTTCAATGTATGTAAATGTCATATACACAGCTACTATAACACAAGCAAGGAATAAATGGACCCATATGGTTGTAAGGTTCTAATTAGATTGTGAAAAGTTAGTTACGTACATTTAATCCCTAGAATACATGCAAAATTAATATTGGTTTTTCATGCATTTGCTTATGTAGAAGAGTTTTTAAATTGCATGGGAATGAGAAGCTTTAGAAAGTGGTTATCTCTGGATGGAGGGAGGAGATGGAGAGGAACATTTTCAAAAATATGATTTCTTTACTCCTGTGCTTTTTGTTTAATTCCCAGCACATTGCTGGCTCAGAAGAGTGTTCAAGAAATCTTTTTTAAGACCAAATGAGATAAGCATATCCAGTGAGTCTGACTGAAATGATGTCAGACCCAGAAGAGAGGCCTGGTGAGCTGGGGTCAGAATTCTACAAGTTGAGCTACAAATGGATTCCAAGCTGGGTGGAGCTCTCCACGTAAGGAATGAGCATCAGCAACGTCACAGATGAGATGCTAGAGAGACCCACACCCTCAGAGACCAAGTCTTCACACAGACATGGGCAGATGGTGACTGGTCACACTGATCCAGGGTTAGACCCCATGTTCCTGGCATCTGTGCTGATTGGATCCCCTGGTCCTAGTGTGAGATGAGGCTGCATGAAAGGAAAGTCACAGCTGTGTGGACAGAGAAAGGCCGCTGCCTGGGACTGGAAATGACACAATTAAGAGAATATTTCTCTCCCTAAGGTAATTACTTATAAGCTTCCACCCAGCACTCCAGCTTAAATAATGCCATTTCATGTGTTGTATCAGTTTTATAATTGAATCTTTAGAAAGGTGATTTTTAAATTAATACCTACTGTCTGATTGTTTTACTAGATGTGATCCTGATATGTTTCACTACATTTTGTTTCTAAACACTCATTCTCTTTTTCAGAAAATTATCATAAATACTATACCCACAGTTGTGGAAAACATCTCAATTCTGAGAACGGAGGTTTTGGTAAACATCTATAATCTCTTTTGTGATTCTGCTGTAAAGCAAACACCATCTTGAATTAACTTAAGTGAAAGAACATGAATTATTACAATTATAAGAGACTCTTATGGTTCACAAGGGCTAGGATTAACTATAGACTCAGAGATGAACTGGACGTGTGAACAAAAGCCATTAGGAACACAGGAGACAGTGTCCTTTACCCTTCCTGGTTCTCTGTGAAAGCATGCTGCTTTCACTGTCTTTTCTTATACTTTGAGGTTCAGTGCCAAGCAGGCAGAAAACATTAACAGAGGTTGAGACTTGGAATGTCCTAGGCTCAAATCAAAACTTCTGGAGAGGCATATTTGTTAGAAAATCATGGGTCTATACTCATCCCATCCCTGTCACTGTGACCGCTCTGTTCATGAGTCCATTACAAGTGCCCTGAGTGGCAGAGGAAAGAGACTGGAAAATGTCCCCAAGGCCGGCCATCCTGTTCACCTGGTCACTGTAGAGCTGCCCTCCTGTATGTGCACTGTGGAGGCTTTGATCAGGCCACCAATGGCCACACCTTCCTGCCACATGCCTATCCACACACTTCTCTGGATCTCCTTCCTCCAGTCTTCCTATCTTGTCCCTTCTGGGCCCCTGGCCGCTTAGCCAAACATTTCACCACAGCCCTGAACTGATGTATGCACACCTCAGGCCCCCATCCTTCCAGACAGAGGTTCCAAGTATGTCATTCTTAGCTCTACCTTTGGGGAAGATCTCACTTCACCACTAAGGTTGAAATGTGATAGTCATCTACCTTGAAATAATGCAAATAATCAAACCAACCTAGCTCTGAACCAGTACTGGGTCTTTTTGTTGTCCTCAGTTTCCATAAAGCCACAGAAGTAGATAAAGAAGAAGCGATATCTCCACAGGAGTAGAAGGTAGGAGAGTCTGGGGTGCCTGCTTATATGATTTACTTGTGTCTTTTGAACCACCTCAAGCCTGGATCCTGATTATGTATCTTATTTATGATAAGTTGCTATTGCATCTGCACAAAGTTATGACTCAAAATGTTCAAAAACACATAGCTCACAATGGGCAACTCTGGTAAAATGACCTTGGTTTTCACTGATCAGAAATTAATTTCTAATGTGTCCCAGTTACACACAAGGAGCTGAGCATGACCTTGCACCAGAACTCCAGAACTGGGTGCTAGGCTGGTCAGAGACTCCCTGCATCATCCTCATCCACAACAGATACTTTCAGCATCATCAGATCTACTGGTCAGTAGGCTCGAGGGGCAGGGCAACTTGTGCTACAGTCAAGACTGGATGCGGAGCCCTGTCTTGCTCTGAAACCCAGTTGAAACTGACAGCATCCTTCAACGAATGGGTTGCTTCAGTATTTCCAAAGTCGTGCTGTTTCCACAGCTTTTGGAGACCTGCTGGGCACTGTGTCTTTCTTAGTGCAGCTTGTTCTTCACCTTACAGTGGCTCCTGATATGCGAGAGGTTCGCTGGGTCCTGAAAACCTCACTGATTCCACAGGCACATCCATTTCTGGGTTTAGCTTCCCCCTCAGACAGGCATGGGTGTCACAGCCTCTGCAGTACATCTCTCACTTCTTGTTTATCACTTCCAATTAGTGAGAATTTATCATGATATGGACTTATCTGAGATTTTATCAAATATAAAAAAGAGCAAAGCCTTTGTTGACTATATAACAAGAGTTCTGCAACTCTGGGGCGAGACCGTGGAGATGAACTTCTCTCCTGGCCATGAAAGGTCAAATTGCTGTTGATGCTTCCTGCTGATTGATGTCAAGACAGTATTTATAAAATGTTAAAAATCCATATGATGCACTAGCACCTGTACTAAAGGCATCACATACACAGTTGTGCTGCCACCTAATTAAGTTTCTGGCAGCTCAGTTGTCCCAGAGGCCAGGCAGGTGACTTGAATGGGAGCTTAGTAAGGTCCTTCACCATGGATTATGCACAGATTGTGTTCCCTCAAAATTCACATGTGGAAATCTTAAACCCGATGTGACAGTATTAGGAAGTGGGATTTTTGGGAGGTAATTAGGTTGTGAGAGTGGAGCCTCATGAATGGGATGAGGGTCCTTATAAGAAGAGACAGGGGAGAGATCGGGGAAGATGGCGGAAGAGTAAGAGGGGGAGATCACCTTCCTCCCCACAGATACACCAGAAATGCATCTACACATGGAACAACTCCTACAGAACACCTACTGAACACTGGCAGAAGACCTCAGACCTCCCAAAAGGCAAGAAACTACCCCATGTACCTGGGTAGGACAAAAGAAAAAAGAATAAACAGAGATAAAAGAATAGGGATGGGACCCGCACCAGTGGGAGGGAGCTGTGAAGGAGGAAAGGTTTCCACACACTAGGAATCCCCTTCGCAGGCGGAGACTGCGGGTGGCGGAGGGGGAAGCTTCGGAGCCACAGAGGAGAGCACAGCAACATGGGTGCGGAGGGCAAAGCAGTGAGATTCCCGCACAGAGGATCAGGGCTGACTGGCACTCACCAGCCCGAGAGGCTTGTCTGCTCACCTGCCACGGTGGGCGGGGCTGGGAGCTGAGGCTTGGGCTTCGGTCGGAGCGCCGGGAGAGGACTGGGGTTGGCTGCGTGAACACAGCCTGCAGGGGGTTAGTGCACCACGGCTAGCCGGGAGGGAGTCCAGGGAAAAGTCTGGACCTGCCGAAGAGGCAAGAGACTTTTTCTTCCCTCTTTGTTTCCTGGTGTGCAAGGAGAGAGGATTAAGAGCTCTGCTTAAAGGAGCTCCAGAGATGGGCGCGAGCCACGGCTAAAAGTGCGGACCCCAGAGACGGGCATGAGACGTTAAGGCTGCTGCTGCTGCCACCAAGAAGCCTGTGTGCGAGCACAGGTCACTATCCACACCCCCCTTCCGGGGAGCCTGTGCAGCCCGCCACTGCCAGGGTCCCGGGATCCAGGGACAACTTCCCCAGGAGAGCGCACGGCACGCCTCAGGCTGGTGCAACTTCACGCCGACCTCTGCCGCCACAGGCTCGCCCTGCATCCGTACCACTCCCTTCCCCCGGCCTGAGTGAGCCAGAGCCCCCGAAGCAGCTGCTTCTTTAACCCAGTCCTGTTTGAGGGAAGAAAAGACGCCCTCCGGAGACCTACGCTCAGAGGCGGGGCCAAATCCAAAGCTGAGCCCCAGGAGCTGTGAGAACAAAGAAGAGAAAGGGAGATCCCTCCCAGCAACATCAGAAGCAGCGGATTAAAGCTCCACAATCAACTTGATGTACCTGCATCTGTGGAATACCTGAATAGACAACGAAGCATCCCAAATTGAGGAGGTGGACTTTGAGAGCAAGATTTATTATTTTTTTCCCCTTTTCCACTTTTTGTGAGTGTGTATGTGTATGCTTCTGTGTCTGTCCGTTTTTTTTGTTGTTGTTGTTTTGTATTTTTTCATTAAAAAACACACTTTTTTTCCTTAATAATTATTTTTTTATTTTAATAACTTTATTTATTTTATCTCACTTTATTTTATTTTATCTTCTTTCTTTCCTTCCTTCCCTTCTTCCTTCCTTCCTCCCTCCATCCATCCCTTCCCTCTTTCTTTCTTTCTTTCTTTCTTTCTTTCTTTCTTTCTTTCTTTCTTTCTTTCTTTCTTTCTCTCTTTCTTTCTTTCTTTCTTTCTACATTTTCTCACTTTTATTCTAAGCTGTGTGGATGAAAGGCTCTTCGTGCTGCAGCCAGGAGTCAGTGCTGTGCCTCTGAGGTGGGAGAGCCAATTTCAGGACACTGGTCCACAAGAGACCTCCCAGCTCCACATAATATCAAATGGCAAAAATCTCCCAGAGATCTCCATCTCAACCCTAGCACCCAGCTTCACTCAACGACCAGCAAGCTACACTGCTGGACACCCTATGACAAACAACTAACAAGACAGGAACACAACCTCACCAATTAGCAGAGAGGCACCAAACAGACACCCCCAAACACACCACCAGACGTGGACCTACCCACCAGAAAGACAAGATACAGCCTCATCCACCAGAACACAGGAACTAGTCCCATCCACCAGGAAGGCTACACAACCCACTAAACCAACCTTAGCCACTGGGGACAGACACCAAAAACAACGGGAACTACGAACCTGCAGCCTGCAAAAAGAAGACACCAAACACAGTAAGTTAAGCAAAATGAGGAGACAGAAAAACACACAGCAGATGAAGGAGCAAGATAAAAACCCACCTGACCTAAAAAATGAAGAGGAAATAGGCAGTCTACCTGAAATAGAATTCAGAATAATGACAGTAAAGATTATCGAAAATCTTGGAAATAGAATAGACAAAATGCAAGAAACATTTAACAAGGACCTAGAAGAACTAAAGATGAAACAAGCAATGATGAACAACACAATGAGTGAAGTTAAAACTACTCTAGATGGGATCAACAGCAGAACAACTGAGGTAGAAGAATGGATAAGTGACCTGGAAGATAAAATAGTGGAAATAACTACTGCAGAGCAGAATAAAGAAAATAGAATGAAAAGAACTGAGGACAGTCTCAGAGACCTCTGGGAAAACATTAAATGTACCAACATTCGAATCATAGGGGTTCCAGAGGAAGAGGAAAGAAAGAGACTGAGAACATATTTGAAGAGATTATAGTTGAAAACTTCCCTAATATAGGAAAGGAAATAGTTAAGCAAGGCCAGGAAGCACAGAGAGTCCCATACAGGATAAATCCAAGGAGAAATATGCCAAGACACATATTAATCAAACTGTCAAAAATTAAGTACAAAGAAAACATATTAAAAGCAACAAGGGAAAAACAACAAATAACACACAAGGGAATCCCCATAAGGTTAACAGCTGATCTTTCAGCAGAAACTCTGCAAGCCAGAAGGGACTGGCAAGACATGTTTAAAGTGATGAAGGAGAAAAACCTGCAACCAAGATTACTCTACCCAGCAAGGATCTCATTCAGATTTGATGGAGAAATTAAAACCTTTACAAACAAGCAAAAGCTGAGAGAGTTCAGAACCACCAAGCCAGTTTTACAACAAATGCTAAAGAAACTTCTCTAGGCAAGAAACACAAGAGAAGCAAAAGACCTACAATAATGAACTCAAAACAATTAAGAAAATGGGAATAGGAACATACATATCAATAATTACCTAAATGTAAATGGACTAAATGTTCCCACCAAAAGACACAGATTGGCTGAGTGGATACAAAAACAAGACCCATATATATGCTGTCTACAAGAGACCCACTTCAGACCTAGAGACACATACAGACTGAAAGTGAGGGGATGGAAAAAGATATTCCATGCAAATGGATACCAAAAGAAAGCTGGAGTAGTAATTCTCATATCAGACAAAATAGATTTTAAAATAAAGACTATTAGAAGAGACAAAGAAGGACACTACATAATGATCAAAGGATTGATCCAAGAAGAAGATATTACAATTGTAAATATTTATACACCCAACATAGGAGCACCTCAATACATAAGGCAAATACTAACAGCCATAAAAGGGGAAATCGACAGTAACACGTTCATAGTAGGGGACTTTAACACTCCATTTTCACTGATGGACAGATCATTCGAAATGAAAATAAATATAGAAACACAAGCTTTAAATGATACATTAAACAAAATGGACTTAATTGATATTTATAGGACATTCCATCCAAAAACAACAGAATACACATTTTTCTCAAGTGCTCATGGAACATTCTCCAGGATAGATCATATCTTGGGTCACAAATTAAGCCTTGGTAAATTTAAGAAAATTGAAATTGTATCAAGTATCTTTTCCAACCACAACGCTGTGAGAGTAGATATCAATTACAGGAAAATGTATGTAAAAAATACAAACACATGGAGTCTAAACAATACACTACTTAATAATGAAGTGATCACTGAAGAAATCAAAGAGGAAATAAAAAAAATCCCTAGAAACAAAAGACAATGGAGACACAGCCATCCAAAACCTATGGGATGCAGCAAAAGCAGTTCTAAGAGGGAAGTTTATAACAATACAATCCTACCTTAAGAAACAGGATGCATCTCCAATAAACAACCTAACCTTGCACCTAAAGCAATTAGATAAGGAAGAAGAAAAAAACCCCAAAGTTAGCAGAAGGAAAGAAATCATAAAAATCAGATCAGAAATAAATGAAAATGAAATGAAGGAAATGATAGCAAAGATCAATTAAACTGAAAGCTGGTTCTTTGAGAAGATAAACAAAATTGATAAACCATTAGCCAGACTCATCAAGAAAAAAAGGGAGAAGCCTCAAAACAATAGAATTAGAAATGAAAAAGGAGAAGTAACAACTGACACTGCAGAAATACAAAAGATCATCAGAGATTACTACAAGCAACTCTATACCAATAAAATGGACAACCTGGAAGAAATGGACAAATTCTTATAAATGCATAACCTGCCAATATTGAATCAGGAAGAAATAGAAAATATGAACAGACCAATCACAGGCACTGAAATTGAAACTGTGATTAAAAATCTTCCAACAAACAAAATCCCAGGACCAGACTGCTTCACAGGTGAATTCTATCAAACATTAAGAGAAGAGCTAACACCTATACTTCTCAAACTCTTCCAAAATATGGCAGAGCGAGGAACACTCCCAAACTCATTCTACGAGACCACCATCACCTTGATACCAAAACCAGAAAAGGATGCCACAAAGAAGGAAAACTACAGGCCAATATCACTGATGAACATAGATGCAAAAATCCTCAACAAAATACTAGCAAACAGAATCCAACACACATTAAAGGGATCATTCACCATGATCAAGTGGGATTTATTCCGGGAATGCAAGGATTCTTCAGTATATGCAAGTGAATCAATATGATACACCATATTAGCAAATTGAAGAAGAAAAACCATATGGTCATCTCAATAGATGCAGAGAAAGCTTTTGACAAAATTCAACACCAATTTATGATAAAAAACCCTCCAGAAACTAGGCATAGAGGGAACTTTCCTAAACCTATTAAAGGCCATATATGACAAACCCACAGCTAACATCATCCTCAATGGTGAAAAACTGAAAGCATTTCCACTAAGATCAGGAAAAAGACAAGGTTGCCCACTGTCACCACTCTTATTCAACATAGTTTTGGAAGTTTTATTCATAGCAATCAGAGAAGAAAAGGAAATAAAAGGAATGCACATCGGAAGAGAAGAAGTAAAGTTGTCACTGTTTGTAGATGACATGACACTATTTATAGAGAATCCTAAAGATGCTACCAAAAATCTCCTAGAGCTAATCAATGAATTTGGTAAAGTAGCAGGATAAAAAATTAATGCACAGAAATCTCTGGCAATCCTATATACTAATGATGAAAAATCTGAAAGTGAAATCAAAAAAACACTCCCAGGGCTTCCCCGGTGACACAGTGGTTGAGAGTCTGCCTGCTGATGAAGGGGACACGGGTTCGTGCCCTGGTCTGGGAAGATCCCACATGCCGTGGAGCGGCTGGGCCCGTGAGCCATGGATGTTGAGCCTGCACGTCCAGAGCCTGTGCTCGGCAATGCAAGAGGCCACAACACTGAGAGGCCCACATAACGCAAACAAAACAAAACAAAACAAACAAAAACAAACAAACAAACAAAAAACTCCCATTTACCATTGCAACAAATAAAATAAAATATCTAGGAATAAACCTACCTAAGGAGAAAAAGGACCTGTATGCAGAAAATTATAAGACACTGTTGAAAGAAATTAAAGATGATACAAATAGATAGAGAGATATACCATGTTCTTGGATTGGAAGAATCAACATTCTGAAAATGATTCTACTACCCAAAGCAATCTACAGATTCAATGCAAACCCTGTCAAACTACCACTGGCATTTTTCACAGAGCTAGAACAAAAAATTTCACAATTTGTATGGAAACACAAAAGACCATGAATAGTGAAAGCAATCTTGAGAACGAAAAACGGAGCTGGAGGAATCAGGCTCCCTAACTTTAGACTATACTACAAAGCTACAGTAATCAACACAGTATGGTACTGCCACAAAAACAGAAAGATAGCTCAATGGAAGAGGATACAAAGCCCAGAGATAAACCCACGCACATATGGTCATCTTATCTTTGATAAAGGAGGCAGGAATGTGGTGCTGTGAAAGCTGGACAGATACATGTAAAAGTATGAGATTAGATCACTTCCTAACACCATACACAAAAATAAGCTCAAAATGGATTAAAGACCTAAACGTAACACCAGAAACTATCAAACTCTTAGAGGAAAACATAGGCAGAACACTCTATGACATAAATCCCAGCAAGATCCTTTTTGACCCACCTCCTAGAGAAATGGAAATAAAAACAAAAATAGGGCTTCCCTGGTGGCGCAGTGGTTGAGAGTCCGCTTGCCAATGCAGGGGACACGAGCTCGTGCCCCGGTCCGGGAAGACCCCACATGCCGTGAAGCGGCTGGGCCCGTGAGCCATGGCTGCTGAGCCTGCGCGTCCGGAGCCTGTGACCCGCAACGGGAGAGGCCACAACAGTGAGAGGGCCGCGTACCGCAAAAAAAAAATAAATAAATAAAAAACAAAAAACAAAAATAAACAAATTGGACCTAATGAAACTTCAAAGCTTTTGCACAGGAAAGGAAACCATAAACAAGACCAGAAGGCAACCCTCAGAATGGGATAAAATATTTGCAAATGAAGCAACTGACAAAGGATTAATCTCCAAAATTTATAAGCAGCTCCCGCAACTCAATAACAAAAAACAAACAACCCAATCAGAAAATGGGCAGAAGACCTAAATAGACATTTCTCCAAAGAAGATATACAGACTGCCAACAAACACATGAAAGAATGCTCAACATCATTAATCATTAGAGAAATGCAAATCAAAACTACGATGAGATATCATTTCACACCGGTCAGAATGACCATCATCAAAACATCTAGAAACAATAAATGCTGGAGAGGGTGTGGAGAAAAGGGAACACTCTTGCTCTGCTGGTGGGAATATGAATTGGTACAGCCACTATGGAGAACAGTATGGAGGTTCCTTAAAAAACTACAAATAGAACTACCATATGACCCAGCAATCCCACTACTGGGCATATACCCTGAGGAAACCATAATTCAAAAAGAGTCATGAACCAAAATGTTCATTGCAGCTCTATTTACAATAGCCCGGAGATGGAAACAACCTAAGTGTCCATCAACAGATGAACGGATAAAGAAGATGTAGCACATATATACAATGGAATATTACTCGGCCATAAAAAGAAATGAAAATGAGCTATTTGTAATGAGGTGAATGGACCTAGAGTCTGTCATACAGAGTGAAGTAAGTCAGAAAGAGAAAGACAAATACCATATGCTAACACATATATATGGAATTTAAGGGAAAAAAATGTCATGAAGAACCTAGGGGTAAGAAAGTAATAAGGACACAGACCTACTATAGAATGGGCTTGATGATGGGGGAGGGGGAAGGGTAATCTGTGACAAAGTGAGAGAGAGGCATGGACATATATACACTACCAAATGTAAAATAGATAACTAGTGGGAAGCAGCCGCATAGCACAGGAGATCAGCTCAGTGCTTTGTGACCACCTACAGGGGTGGTATAGGGAGGGTGAGAGGGAGGGAGATGCAAGAGGGAAGAGATATGGGAATATATGTATATGTGTAACTGATTCACCTTGTTATAAAGCAGAAACTAACACACCATTGTAAACCAATTATACTCCAATAAAGATGTAAAAAAAGAAAATAAAATAAACGAAGGTTTATATGTTTAGAACAAAAGCATTCCTCCTTGACTTTCTAACAAGTCAAAATCTGTGTATTCTACAGAAAATCTGTGACATTATTCCCGGAAAACTACCCTTTACTGCTTCTGCCTCCATTAAATTTCCTAAGCTCTAATGTTTTAATGTACAGGTTAAAAACAAAATCCTAATGTGATTTATTTATAATGTGTGTGTTCTTTGTCTTATTCCAGTGTCTAAAGTCTTCTCCATGGCTGGACCCTAAATAATATTCCTTTACATGCTAAGTGATATCTGGAGAGTGGGAGAGGTTTAATAAATACCCTAACTCTAAAGGGTACCCTAATCCTAACCCTAACCCGTACCCTAACCCTAAACCGTACCCTAACCCTAACCCATACACTAACCGTAACCCTAACCCTAACCCTAACCCTCACCCTGAACTGTACCCTAACCCATACCCTAACACTAAACCGTAAAAAAAAAAAAAAAAAAAAAAAAAGAAGAGACAGGAGAGAGGTGATGACATATGTAAGATGCCTGCTGTTGGCAAAGCAAGAAGGAAGCCCTCATTCGGGGCTGAATCTGCTGTTGCCTTGACCTTGGACTTCCTAGCCTCCAGTACTGTGAGAAATAAATGTTTATGTTTAAGCCACCCAGTCTGTGGTATTCTGTTTGAGCAGCTGCAACTGACTAAGACACCAAGCATCTTTAAAAACTTCCCTGGTGGTACAGTCTCTACAATCCCTCCAGTAGGCAGTAATGCCTCTGATTTACTATCTTGGTGGGCATAGATTTGTGAGGGATTCTAATTTGCTCTTCATGTGTACAAAAGCTCTTACTCCCAAGATCATGGGTCAGTAAATGTTCTCTCTGTCGCTAAGGACGTCTCTTTCAGTTAAACATTTATGAATTAGAGATGTAACCACACAGTAGCTAAGCCGAACTATTGCACCCATTATGTGACACATTCAGGCTAAAAAGTGATTTATCAACTGGCCTCTCCTACCGCCCAATCTAGCAAGACAAGCAATACGGAATTTCATAACATCTGATATAAATTTCAGCTTTAACCTCATAATAAACAGTCTTTGAAAATCCAGGAGTGCTTCCGTGAACCCAGTGCATAGTTGACAAATGGCCATAAGTCCCTTTGTAGAAAGATTAGAGGAATAATTACTGCATAATTTTGTGGTGATGTTGCTGAACTCTTACTAAAGAGGGTCTGAGCTCCCCTCTAACCAATGCATTTCCTTTTCCATCAATATAGCAACCTGATTTATATCTGGAAATTGCATGAGGGACTGAATGTTTTTACTGTGGCAGCTGAGGTCCTTCTGGCTGTTACCTCTTAAATTTTAATGATTATTTCAATTGAGCAAGACCTCAGTCAGCTGCCCTCTGACTTGTACCCAAGAATATTCTGGACTGTTAATGTCTCAGCAAACTCCCAGGGGAAACAGCCAGCTGGTTGGATCTCAGGTAATGTCTACAAAATCCCCCGAATCTAACAGCTCTCCTATTCTGGCCTCCTTACTTATTTTCAGTATTATGTCCAGGAAGTTCATGTAGAAGAGTCCACCTTTGGGTCCAGGTCCCAAGAGAGCCTTCCCAGAAAATGACTAGAATCAGCTCTAAGTGTTTTTGTCAAAGCATTAAATGCCAAGAATGATGTGAGTACCCCCAAGTCAAATTTTTTCCTATCTCTCCTAGTATTTTGCAATCCTCTGATCTAACACTCTCCAGAACTATTTCTTCATGTAATGCCCTGTTTCTTGCTGGCACCTATTAACCAACCCCTGCAATTCTTTGCACATATAGGCTACTTGGGGAAATGTTTACCCCCATGTTCAAGCTCTGCTGTATCAAGATGCTGGCAATGGTCCAGGAGGCAGCAGGTAGAAAACCAACACCTACTGCAGTTGAGGTCGCTCTCCCAGCAAGGGGGGTCATGCTTCTTTGGGAAGGTGAAAGGGGCTGCTGCTGGTGGCTATAGAGGTCCAGGACATTTGAGAGTTCCAGATTTTTAGAGTCATTCACCCTAATATCTGCATTGCAACCTAATATCTGCATTGCAACACTTAGGGCCCTGCTCATTTCTAATCACAGCCCCTACTTCAGGATAGAAAATCACTTGCCTCCTGTAGTCATGCAAGATCTAAGTGCTTAGCCTGATTTCAGCAAAGCCACAAGGGATGAGCCCCATTAGAGCTGCCAGAGGTGGCTTTAGGTGCTTAGAACATGGTTTAGGTTGTCATTTACTTGATCTGACCCTATCGTTCCGGGTGTCTAAAATTACGGCACTATCATGACAGCTATTTTCCTCCATGGTGCTTATTTTATCATTGTACACTAATCAAAAAAGGATGCGGCTATGAAATCCTCAAATCCTTGCCTTCCACTTGTACCAAATTACAATTAATCACAGATTAAAACTTGAATGATTGACAAGCTGCTGCATGTCTGAGCTATTACCACTCCACTTACTATGTGCTAAGGGCCCCTGCCTGCTATCAGACAGAGTTGCAGTCCAGCTCCAAAATCCCTTCCTGATGGTCTGATTTGTAAGACTACTCCTGCAGTAGCTGGATCACCTAAGACATGGGACTGAAACAAGGATTATGTGCAAAGGATTCCTTGAGAGATGAAATCCCAGGCATGAACAGTGAGAGAAGGAATTTTTGATGGGAAGGGAGAGAATCAATGCAAGTTCATATATCTCTAAGCTGATCCCTGTTTCCTGACAAGCTGTGAAATGACTCAGCCAAGCCACTTGGCAAGAGAATACACGTGATCCATGGGCATCTTCAGAGGTCCAGGTTATGAGGAGAAACTACACCTCAGTCAGGTCTGTGAAATAAAGGACTGGACATGGGATTTATCCTCTGCTCTCTCCCTTCCTCTGTCTCCCAACAATTCAAGTTCACCTTGAGCATAGTTAGCGCTTCTCACTGGAGAGGTGCATTATCCCAGCCCTTTAGCAGCTTCTGAAGAAGGCTGATACTTCATGCAGTAGACTGTAGCATCACCTTAGAGTCTGGAGAGGGACCACACACCAGGGCGCTCGTGCACAGGAGAGAGGTGGGGTGGGGGGGCACCAAGGAGGTTCATATGATGACAAAGTATCATGCTGGAGAGACAGGGATGAATCCCTGGGCGAGTGTGTGTGTGTGTGTGTGTGTGTGTGTGTGTGTTGTGTGTATGTGTGTGTATTCTAGTGAGTCCAGAAAATGCTTAACAAGAGGACCCAGGGACACTAGCTATTAAGCAAGATTGGGTACATAATTTTCACTGCTCAGCATGAAATCAAATCATGGGGAACCCTGTTCAAAAACAGGAGACAAGTAACGTTAAGGGTACTAAAATACAAGATTTTTTTCTTTCTCCCATGGTCTCTTACTTGACTTATGTGTTTTTTAAAAATTTGCTACTTAAGGTTATAAGTAAAGGGAAACTTTTCAGTTAGTAGCATGGATTTTAACATTCATCTTTATGTTGTCTAATGACACTCTTAAATGCAAATATAAGAGCATTTAATGCACCTGGAACTATCAAATTTTACAATTTGTGTTTTGTAACTTGTACATACACATACATTTCATTCTTATCAAAACATAGAACACTAAATGATAGTAGCTCAACTTTCTTTAAAATTTCACTTATTGATATATGTACCTTCTATCAACACTGTCAATTTTTGGCTTATTGATGACTACCATGGGACTGAAAGTAAAAGGCACTATGGGATGCTCTATTTCCCCTCTCCTTCTCTGTCATCATGTTCAGTACAGGAAGTAAGCTAACTTAGAAAAGTAATGTGAGAAGAGAACATATGATAGTGTCCTTGGTTATTTGTGTTTCTTTGAACATCATTGCCCCTTTTCTGAATTCAAAAGTTCTGATTCAAATGGAAAGCGTGACCTCTCAAGGTCGATGAACCTCACTTACCTGTTCATTGACACAACACAGCTTGCACGTATTTAAAACCTCCTGGAACTCCCAAGCTCATTAGAAGGGGACATTTTTATTGTCATACTGAGTGAGTAAGTCAGATAGAGAAAGACAAATATCATAAAATGTCACTTATATGTGAAATCTAAAAAAAGGGTACAAATGAACCTATTTACAAAGCAGAAATAGAGTCACAGATGTAGAAAAAAACTTATGGTTACCAAGGGGAAAGGTGAGAGATAAATTGGGAGATTGGGATTGACATACACACTACTGTATATAAAACAGATAACCAATAAGGACCTACTGTATAGAACAGGGAACTCTACTCAATACTCTGTAATGACCTATATAGGATAGAAGCTTTAAAAAATAGTTGATATATGTATAACTGATTCACTTTGCTGTACAGAAGAAACTAACACAATATTGTAAATCAACTACACTCCAATATAAATTAATTTTAAAAAAACATGTACATTTTAATGGTTTGACGGCTGTTTGTACTTGTGTCCCCACTACCCCTGCCAAGCTACAGAACATTGCATCACCCAAGAACTTACCTCAGGCCTTTTCCTAGTCAGCCCCTCCATGCTTGTCCCAGGCAAACTTTAACCTAATTTCAGTCACTACAAACTCACTTTGCCAGTTCTAAAACTTCATGTAAAAGAATCATACATTAGGCAATTTTTCACATCTGGTTTATTCCATTTAGCATGTTTTTTAAAATATATGCCCAGTTTTTGAAGTCGTTTGAGTTGTTTCCAGTTTGGGGCAATTATGGAAAAAGCTTCTATGAAAATTCATATATGAATCTTCTTGTGGACAGACATTTTCATTTACTTTGGGGAACTATCTAGGAGTGTAATTTCTTCGTCTTTTGGTAAGGATATGTTTAACTTTGTAAGACATTTCTAAACAGTTCCTCATGTGATGGTTATTCTACCAAGAGTAATATGTAAGAGTCTTCCTGGCTTCAAATCCTCATTAAAACTGATATTGTAAGCCTTTTCAATTTTACTCCTTCTAGTGTATACAATGGTAGTTCACATGGTTTAATTCAATCTCATGCCCAATGATGTTGAGCATTTTTCCATGTGTTTATTGGCCATCTTTATATCACCTTTTCTGAAGGGTGTCTGCGAATTTTTGCCCATCTTTTCTATCTAGATTAATTGTCTTCTTGCTATTTCATTGTAAGTTTATATATTATGGATGTAAATCCTTTGTCAGATGTTATGTTTTGCAAATATTCTTTTTCCAGTTGGTATCTGAACTTTTCCAGAAAAAGGGTCTGGGGAGAACCTACCTAAAATATAAAAAAGGCCACATATGACAAACCTAACATCATACTTAATGGTGAAAAGCTGAAAGCATTTCCTCTGAGATCAGGAACAAGACAAGTATGTCCACTCTCACCACATTTATTCAATATAGTTTTGGCAGTCATGGCAATCAGAGAAGAAAAAGAAATATAAGGAATTCAGATTAGAAAAGAAGACATAAAACTGTCACTGTTTGCAGACTAAATGATACTATACATAGAAAATCCTAAAGATGCCATCAGAAAACTACTAAAGCTCATCAATGAATTTGGGAAAGTCACAGGATACAAAATTAATACACAGAAATCTGTTGTATTTCTATACTCTAACAATGAAAGACAAGAAAGACAAATTAAGGAAACAATCTCATTTACCATCACACCAAAAAGAATAAAATATCTAGGAATAAACCTACCTAAGGAGGCAAAAGACTTAATCTCCAAAAACTATAAGATACTGATGAAAGAAATCGAAGATGACACAAACAGGTGGAAAGATATATTGTGTTATTGGATTGGAAGAATCAATATTGTCAAAATGACTATACTACCCAAGGCAATCTACAAATTCAATGCAATCCCTATCAAATTACCAATGGAAATTTCACAGAACTAGAACAAAATAACTTTTAATTTGTATGGAAACACAAAAGACCCTGAATAGCCAAAGCAATATTGAGAAAGAAAAACAGAGCTGGAGGAATCAGGCTCTCTGACTTCAGACTATACTACAAAGTTACAGTCATCAAAACTGCATGATACTGGCACAAAAACAGAAATATAGGTCAATGGAACAGGATAGAAAGCCCAGAAATAAACTCATGGACTTCTCATTTTCTTAATGGTGTGTTCTAGATAGCAGATGTTTTTAATTTTGATGAAGTCCAATATATCACTTTTCATTTAGAGTTAGCACATTTCATGTCCTAAGAAAATGTTGCCAACCCCAAGCTTTTAATTGGTTTTTAATCTCACATTAAGATCAAAAGAGCAAGAATCACTAAGATTCATGGTGACAGTAATTTTATGTTGGCAGTAAGTCTGCTGACACTCTGCATGTGAAGAGTCTTGGCAGATACTCAGAAATGCTTCAGGACTGGGGACAAGACATTGTAATTCAGCTTTTACTGGCATAATAGTGAATATTATAATTTATTGTACTGTAAAACAAAAACGAAGGCTAACTTTTAAATTTGGATATTTTGTGTGTGCGTGCTTTTATTAAAAGTAAAATTGAATAGGTAACTTGCTTCTGCTATAACCTAACTGGTTGAGTTATTGTTTCTGGTAGAAGTTTTTATGTTTAACTGCATGCCTTTCATCTTGTAGTTTTCTCTTCTTCATGACTTCTATTCATGTTGAGTCTCCATACTGTAGAGAAACAAATCATCAACCATCTGAACTGGATCTTCTAAGCTTCTGAACCAGTGTGTGATTTTCCTGTGTTATTCTGTTGCTATAAGCATTTCTACCACTTCCCCATCGAGACTGTAAGGATGTCTGTGAGAGGGACCCTGTCTTGTGGGATTTTTTTATAAATCCATTGCCTTAGTGCCTGCTATATGATAAGAGCTACATTTTGTTTTGGGGTACCTTTTGTAATACATGTACATACCATTTTTTTAATGAAGTATAGTTGATTTACATTATTATATTAGTTTTAGGTGTACAACCTAGTGATTCAAAATTATTATAGATTATACTCCATTTAAAGTTATTATAAAACAATGGCTATATTTACCTGTGCTGTACAATGTATCCTTGTTCTCATCTATTTTATACAGGGTGGTTTCATTCCAAAACCCCATATTACCTTCCCTGTTCACTCTCCCCACTGGTAACCACTCATACCATTTTTTAAAACTACAGCATTAGAGTGGTATGTGGCTATTTCAATGTTTCCAAATATTGGAAAATTAGAATGATTTCAAACAAAATTTCCCACCCTCTTTCTGTCCCATTTGTTCCCTTGCAAAACACATACACACGCACAGGTGGGAGAAGCATCACAATAAATGCATATGTTTAGACAGAAATTAATTTGTAAATAAATTCAAAGTAAAAGCAATATGCAACTAAAAGAATATCAATTATTCTTTTTAGATGTTAATTTAATTTAAAACATAGATTATAGACTCATGTTTTCTCTTAAGAGGGAGAAAATACCTTTTTTCTGTAGGACAATTTTCTAGTAGATTACTCAGAAACATTTTTCCCTAGTTATCAGTATGTAATATTTTTTTCTATACAATATACTTTCTATAATCAGAGAAGTGACTCAACTGTTATATAAAACCTATTGTGTGATGGGTGGTATAAGTGCTATTTCATTTAATGCATGCAGTACACAGTTTTGCAAATAAGCAGATTTATAGATTGAGGGACTGATATTCCGAGATTTTCACACACTCATCCAAAGCCACATGCTAATTCATAGTGCAATATTTACACATCTAAAAAACTGAAAATAGTCAGAAGTCACAGTAAAAAAGCAGTAATTTTATTGAAAAAGTAATAGTGTAGGCAAAAGAGTATTTCAAATTTGCAATAACAAATTTGTTTTCTGTGAGATTTCTAAAATTAATTGTTACTTTAAAATTTAATTTCAATATAACGGTGTGTCTTAATTTCAAGCTAGAGCTATGCATTTGTAAGTAAAACCTGTTCTCTGCAGTCTTTTGATCTCCTCTAACACTTCATTCCTGGACTTATAATTTGTTTACAGATAGTTTATAACAAACAGCCGATACAAACAACAAAAAACCCGACAGCAGTTAAAAAAAAAAAAAAAGCCAGTACAAATGAAAAGTCATCCCCTAAAAGGAGCTGAGTATTTCTACTTAGTCTGTAAAAGCTTTTCCCTATTCCTTGGGAGAGCAGGGCTTGCTTGAGATTACCATAGAACTAGTAATGGCATGGCCATGGCAAATTGTGGTTCTGATTTGACTCCTTTAAAAAGATTCCTGCTTTAAGAAGAAATGCCTGCCTTTGAAAATGCAGGTTACAATGCCATTTATAATGGCTGTAATATTATTCTAAGTGCTTTTCTTCAATTTAATCTCAAAATAGTTTCGTGGAATTATTTTTTTCTTTTTCAAAGAGACATGCATATATGTGAAAAAAAATGTCTCCTTCAATTTCTGCTATATCCTTGACACTTTCTCATATTTTTTTCCCAAGGAGACAGAGTCAGTCTTATGCCTCAGGGCTGTGGCAGAAAGAATCTCAATAAATGCAAAGGAAAACTCCTGGAAAATGCAATGCACCTGTAATTAATATTTTAAAAGGGATATATGTCTTCTTTGTTCTTCAAAGCTTTCTTATTGTGAAATTAATTCTTATCAAAATTGTTTCTCAAGACCATACTACTGTTACTGGGATGTTGAGATTTAATGGGAAAAGTACAGTTGATATTCATATATAACTAACTGGAATCAACAAGGTGTCAGATAAATCACACTAAAGTAAATTAGAACCCACATTTTTCTTAATGGTGATATAAACAAGTCTGGAAATGGCTTAAGTAAATAAACAAAAATAATATATACAATGAGGATGAAATGTGATATATTGGCACAAGCTCCAGCAAACAGAAGACACTCAAATATTTGTTGTAGAGCAGTTAGTAATACTATCAAAACTTGCTACCTTTCTTTCTAATGATCAAAATGATAATTTAAGGTAATATGGCTTGGTGGGATTTGCTCAAAAAGACTACAGGTAGCTAATGAAATTATGCAGGTTAGTATCAGGAAAAAATCCGTGTTACAGGAACTTAACCAAAAGTTGCTAGTGTGATAGAATATTGAGCAACATCTTAAGGAACAATCTCAAACTAGAACCACATTGCTCAAAGCTTGGCAAATACACGTCTCCTATGCTCAAAAGCTGAGACTCTATTATACAAATTGGAAACCTAGTATTTGATACAGTTCTTGATACATAGCGGGATCCATGTTTTATTTATCTGCTTGCTTCAGTGTTATTAAATTATTCAACATTTCTCCATTTATATCCTTATGATGATTCTTTATGGATTTTTCACCAAGAAATACCTGATTCTAATTAGTTTAATTAGTTTTTCAACTAATCTTTCTGATGTTTCTATGCTTCTGTTTCAAGTTGATGAATGTAACCCTGGTTTTCTGAAAACATCTCTGATCTACACATTTAAGATAAAATTCTTCATGTTTAAGTACTGAGAGTGTATAAATATTATCTTCAAAAACCCAAGCAAATTATATTTCTTACCAGAATGCCAGATACCAAAATCACCTAATAATTATTTGTAACATTAATGAATAAGACACAGCCCTACTTGATCTAAAGGAGATAAAATATATCCTCCAACTGCTAACATCAATCTAATACAACTGTTTAAGAAGACCACATCTTGGACTACTTTCTGAGGAAATGCAAATAAAAATAATGATAATGATAATAATAAACAATGTAGTAATCATTTGTCATTTCCCTATTATATGTGAGTCTGATGAGGGATACTTTCTAGATGCAATAAACATTATTTCTTATGATGACCTTTGTAGTATTTCCCTTAAAGGTGAGAGGATCAAGGTTATAAGCAATGGATTAACTTGCAGCCTGTCACACACAGAGTGGGAAAACTAGCTTCCTCATTCAGACTCCAATCAATTCTTTGAGCTTTTTTCAAACCTTTGCCATTTAAAGGCAAGTCCATTTTATATTTAAATATGATTCACAACAGATGATTGACAGCAGTTCAAGTGGAGCTTATGAAAGTAAAATTGTATTTATCTATTTATCTAAGGGTAATTGGAGTTTAAATGATTAGCCACCAAAACTTGAAAAAGAAAAAAATTTAAACAGGAAGACGATTCAATTTTTCTACTTAAAATTTTCCAGTATCAAGCTCTTTGAATTTTTGTTATTTTAACAGAATTTATTTTGACAGTGTTTTCTGTGGATAATATCCTTCAACCTTGTATCTTGTCTAATGTTTTCACCTTCACTCTTTGTTTTTACCTCTCACCTTCTACTTATCACAATTTAAGGACTATATGTTAGAATTAACTAATTATAATGATATGCAGTGTTTGTTCTTGGTGCCTTTTTATTTTGTCTTCAGCTTTTCTTCATGACCCCCACATGCAAGTAAACTTACCACATTTATCTTCAATTGTCCCTGATTGTATTTTGCATTGTCCTTTGTTTTGTTGTAACTGATTTATTTGCACTTTAGATTTATGCAGTTATACAGTATTCATGTCTTATAGATGCTGCTTTTATTTTTTTCAGAATAGACTGGAGCCATTTTCTAATATGTTCTGCTGCATCTAACACATACATTTCAGGTTAAGTATGTCCTGCTTCTTGTTTTGCACATGACCTCTTTTCCAGGACCCAGTGATAGGTGAACACTAGTGAGGTCTGTGGGGAGGTAAGTGTAGTTCCTAATTGGCCCCTGATTCAAGTGTTTGTTTTTTTTTTTCCCCAAATATGTCAATGATTACTTTTGGTGAGTCATTGCCAGAGGTATGAATGTTAATATACACATACTATTCTTCAAGTTTGTGGTTCTCAAACTCTTATTTCTGAGCTATGTAATAACCACCTCACACCTTAAGGAATCAGGAGGATAAACGTTATTTTCTTGTAAATCGCAGGTTTCAAAGCTGAGACCTGAGCTAAGGGAAGAGGTGTAGTCTTAAAATAGAGTAGCCTTTCCTGGTTTGAGGTTATTATACTTTGACTGGGATTTTTGCTATCTGAAGATGGCATTGTTCATTGATATTTGAAAATGTCCAGTGGGACTAGGGACTTGTCTGTTATGTAATCTAAAGTCAGAAAAGTGAGAACCAATAAACCCGTTATGAAAGTCAGTCATTGGGAAAAAATACAAATAAAACTATTGGATGATTTCACTGAGTTACACTCACTGAATAGCCAGCTTTCTCTGACTGAGCTCCTGTTCATATGGGAATGTGTGGACAACTGGTAACAGGTTAGGTAGCCTCAGCATTTCACCGCCCGGGAGACTGTGCTGGGAAAAGCTACCCAGGTATGAGTCAACTGAAATTTATATTAATTACCACTGTACCTAAAACTTTCTATAATTTCACATCTTTTTATAGATATTTATGAGATAAAGTTCTTGGTATTGACACGCAAAAAAATTCCAGTTACATTACTATTATTGTTCACAAAATAGTACCTTGTAATAAGCTATTTTTCTAAGTGTTTCCTTTATGAAATGAAGATCATTCAAGCCAGTGTTTCTCAAACTTAGAGTCTGGGTATCCAAAAGGAAAAAGAATCTTACATCTTTTAAAATTACTATGTTTTTCAAAGATCTCTAAAGAAAAATCTCTCGAACTAATAACTTAAAATGTGCTACAGTAAATGGGCATACAAAATTTGATGGAGTTCTAGGCAACAGTTGAAAATTTACAGACATTCTGATACAAATTTGCCTGTGGACACCCTGGGTGGGGTGGTGGTCATGAAGGAGTGTTTCCAATCTCTTGGACCAATTGTGGACATTCATGTAAAAATCCTAGGATTTATTTATATTACCCCCTGTCTCAAAATTGCCAAATACGAGGCCAGTTTCTCCCTGTACTGCAGCCGTGTTTAAGCTGCAAAATTAAATCAACTTCTCTCATCACTTCTTTAGAACCAGAGAAAAATTGACAGCTTTTTGCTCATGTAATCACCCATTTAAAGTTGAAGACAGCTATTAAATCTTTCATTTACTTTTCTATTTTTCCAAAAGCTCAGATCACTTAATCTTTGCTCATAAAATTTATTTCCATTTCCTTTGTCTTCCCCTGAAAGGAATGATCTTTCCTGTTGATAGGATGATCATTCATATATTGTACGTTATTAATAGTTGTGGTTGAACAAGTGGGTTTATACAAAACCTTTCAATTAAAAATATATATAGGAAGCAAAAGGAAGACATTCATCTTCACTCTCTTAATCTTTCCTCAGAGATAGGTCCCATCTATCTGTGTTTAAAATTGTTTTATTTTTACAGGATGTTTTACACTTGAACTATATCATTTGTTTAAACATTTGGATAGTTAAGACACTAAGAAATCCATTCGAATATCAATTTCCAAAGCATGCATTCTGGGAAGTACAGTGTATATCAAAGTTTATTTTCATGTAAGTGAGGTATATGCTTTTGGTATGTGGGTAGAGTAGATCCAATTTCTAACAAGAAATTTAATGCAATTTAATGAAATACAACATCTGTGAAGAGGAAAGCATCTTTCATTGCAAATTCTACCAGCATGTTAGGCACACAACAGGGCATATACATACAGAGGTTCATTAATCAGAAGTGCACATATTGATGAAGTTTTATAAATGCAAATAGTCATGTAACCAATCCCCGAACATGACCAAGAAACAAACTTGCTCACCACAGAAAAGCCCACTTCAGACCCCCAGAAATGCACTCCACCCCATAGGCAACCCCGATTTTGAATTCTCACCCAAGAATTAACTCTGCTTGTTTTTGAACTTTGAGTAAATGGAGGAATCCTCAGAGTTCACCTTTTGTGTTTCACTTGACACTTTGGAGGCTGACATGCGTTGATAAATATAGTTGTATCTTTTTCATTTTCATGATTTATAGTATTACTTTACATAAATATACCATAAGTTACTTCTCATTCCTCAGCTAATATATGCTTTTCCCTCCTTTTTTACTATTTCTCCCCAATTTGGAGAATGAGGCTTATATTGGGCTTCTGCACTTCCTGTTTTGCCATAAAGTGTGGTCCTCCAGAAGCGACCTGGGTGTGTATCTGTACCCCAATTTGTAGAGGGACACCCTCAGGTACACCATTATGAGTGTAAACCAATGACTATAATGTTTGATTCAATCAAATAAAGCAGATGTGTAAACATTTCATCTAATCCTTTTCTGGGAGGAAAATTACAGGCATATGAATATCTTTTTTTTCCTTTTCTTGGTTCATTTCGGTGATTGTCCCACTTTCATTTCATTTTCCTATCTGAATTTAGGGTCTGGTTCATTTCCAGCTATTGAGAATTTGAGTGCTCGTACCTTCTGTAGCCCCAGGCTCTGTCGAGCAGAGGGAGGTGGCCTGTCATCTGCTCATGGTGTAGACTTTACTGCTTTGGCGATGCAGTCATGGCGATGCAGTGGGTGCCAGTTCTGGGTCTTTGATATTCAAAGGCAGCTGTTGTCCCAATGGTATCAACCCTCCTGTAAAAGGGTGTATATATATAGTACAGCTACTCTCTGGCTAATAATGACAGTTTACCTGCAAAACTGTTGCTAATTTCAAAGCCTCCCAAGACTACAACCTGGAAGTACTGCCCACTTGACTTGTATAATTTCTCCAAGTGAAATATTCATAAAAAATACTTGAATTAACAGAGAAAGGTTTTGGACTTGTGTGTGTGCACATGTGCTTGTATGTGCTTCTACTTAAAGGAATTTGCCAACTTATATAGACGGGACAACCTGGGAGAGTAAAATATTGTGTACGTACATCATGCATATTTATAAACACACATCAGTTACAACTGCACTTTTCAGGATGAGTCCCTGAGCCCAGTGACTTTCAGAGACGTTCCTCATGTCTTCTCACATTCTCCTCCTTTGACAGATCTATGGGTCGAGAATAAAAACCAAAACAACCAACTGCAGCAACAGAGGGGGCTTTATATAAATATCTAACAACACTGTTCTGCTAATAAATCTCATTTCTTGTTATTTTTTCCTATCATTTATTCCCTCCTATTGTCACCATTTTCCAGAATTAAAGATGCTCTTATTATTTATGTTTCAGACTCAATTAAAGAGAGAGCTCTTTGGCACACAGCATTTAGGGCATTTTGTCAGATTTGGGCCCTTAACGGATGGACACACAGTGGGATTGAGTGCACACATCCTGCCAAGGAGGATGGGGAGGCTGTTCACTGGAGAGATTGTAAATCACAGGAAGAGAGAAGAGTGAAAAGAATGAGACATATCCTAAACCCCACGCGTGTCAGCATACAAATTAGTGCCAAAATATTTACATTCATTAGTGTTCCAGGAACAATGAGATAATGCTATTGTCCTTTCTGACTTCAATGTTTAATCATTTGTAAGGAGACTTTTATAAAAAATTCTACCCAGCTCTTTGGCCAGCAACCCTCCTGTCATCCTCAGCTCTATCCCCAGATCTAACCCGTCACTTCCTTTCCCTCAGCCTTGGGTGGAACCACTGCCAAGATGCAGATTTTCATATAAACTCTACGGGAAGACCAGCGCTGTTGAGATTGAATCCTGGATACAACAGAAAAGGTAGAGTCCAAGATTCAGCACGAGAAAGGAATTCCCCCATCAGCAAAGACTGATCTCCACTGGAAACAAAGGGAAGATGGCCATACTTTGACCAGGACACTCAAAGGCATCCAGTCTGCATCTTGGGTTGAGCCTTGTGGTTGCACAAAGAACAGGAAGAAGTGTGCCCACTCCTGAGGAGATAAGCATTGCAGAAAGATTTTCCTGGCTATCCAGAAATACCCTAAGGAGGGTGAGGGTGGCAAAATCTGTCCTTTTTGCTAGGAGTGACCTTCAGATGAATGTGGTGCCGGAGTTTTACAGCCACTTTGACAGCTATTATCATGGCAAATATGGTCTGACTTGTTGCTTCAACAAACTAGAAGACAAGTAACTGTGTATGGATTAACAAGAGAAATGAATTAAATAAAATAAAAATTATGTTCACGTTCATAATGTTCCTTCTGAAATAGGTAGGGAAGAGTACACATGTATGAACTCTAAAGACTATAACCTCTTAGTGTTGAATTTGAATTCACAGAGGACCTTGGAACTCCTCTTGTGCCTTAAGGAAAAGTTTTGTTTCAGTCGTGCTGGGCAGATCAACTTCCAGGCAGGGCAGGAGTGCTGTACCAGGAATCACTGAACTTTGCTGTTAGGAGATGCTCCTTCTCCTGAACTTTAACTTTTCAAGCTATAGTCTGCCACTTTTTTTCCATTTCTTTTGACCTTAGCTGGCCAGAGCTTAACAACTGATTCACTGTCCCCTGGAGCCTCGCACCAGTCAGCCCAAGAGCCACTCCTGACCAGGAATCAAGACCTCGATCCTCAATGTGGTCCAAATCAGAAAAAAGAATCATTTCATTGATGCACACCATGGTCTCTAATGGCTTTGGGAGAGGTCCGAGGTGTGTGTATGCTGTCCACAAAATTCTTTCTACCCCCAGCCCTCCCCTTGGATTTAAGGAGGAGAAGAGCCTAACCCCTCAGGACTACAATAAACCCAGAACCCTGGTCAACTCTATCAGGACCCTTGGAGTTAAGAATCCTCCTGTTTTTAATTTAGTTCTCAAGAGTAAGTTTTGTGATTCTTACTTAGCAGAATTCTTGCCCTTTGAATAGATCATGTCCCTGAGAAGAAAATTTAGATCTAGCAGGTGAGTGATAATGAGGATCTTGCCTAGGAGTCTTCCTGGGATTTTACTAAATTTGTTTTTAACAGATTCTAGCTCAATTTGCTTCCTTTTTTTAATGACTACTGTCTAAGACAAATATTAATTGGAACATATGATATTTGAAGAATTTTCCAAATCATATGCACTGGACTAATAGTTTTGGAAGATTTCACAGGTTTTTATAAAAGGGTCTCTGTCGTCAAACAGAGCTATAAAGTTTGCATGCTATCAGTATATTAGGAAAATCACAATGTGACTGTATTAAAGATTCTGATAAGTCTTATAGAAGAAAAGCATGTTTAACTTGTTTAAACCAACCAAGTTTCCTAGTTTTTTTTTGTAGTAGACTAGTGTTCCATAAAAGATAGTATTCCATAAACTATTTAGGAAGTACATTTCTAGGCCACTTCTTGATATTTCCTTTGATTCTATGGTAAATTCTGATTCCCAAACAGGTTAAAATTTTCTACATCCACTTCTCTATATCCCCTGCCTTTGTATTTCTTCTTAGAAATTTGTTCACTTTTTAAGGTCAACCTGCATACAAGTATCTCTTTTCCATAACTGTATCACATCTGTAGTAGGGTTAGTGCTCCTTCCTTAGTGTCTTTCTCACTGTCCTAACTTAACATCCACTTGAGTGTAAAGGTAACAATAGCACTGACTTTGTCAAAGAACATCTCCTGCCTCCTCCTTCCTGTTATAGGTTGTAGTTCTCCAAATCCTGAAGACATAGCTTCTGTTTTGTTTATTAAGAACTCCCCATTTATGGGACTTCTCTGGCGGTCCAGTGGTTAAGACTGTGTACTTCCAATGCAGGGGGTGCGGGTTCGATCCCTGGTTGGGGAACAAAGATCCCACATGCTGCATGGTGCAGCCAAAAATTTTAAAAAATATACATATAAAGAACTATCTATTTTGATAAGTTCAGAGCTTCTTATTTTGGTGGTGAAATAACACTAGACACACAGATTCTCCTTCCAAATAAAAAATAGAGAATAAAGGAATGATTCTCATCTCTTACTCTTTCCTGCAGATCAAATGTCTATTTTTATACTGTGGTCCGCACCCTTCTTCTTCACCTTCTCAAACACAGAATATCATAATTTCTGACTTGGTCTCCAATCTCTTTTAAATATTCTATGTTATTAGTTATTTTCCACCTTAAAATATTAATAAAATATTTATGGAATATTTTGTTATATTAACAGAAAAATAAATAATGTTAACTTTTCCAAATGCTTATTTATTTCTATCTGGTCACTTAGTTTTCAAGAGCGTGTCTTAACAAATACATATTGCATTTAAAAGTAAACTAACCAGGAGTGGGACAAAAGGCAAGCAAACAAACAACAAGGCAACAGAACTTTTCCAATGACTGCAAAAGGAGGAAAGGAAGTAAACAAGGACTCGTTGGTGATTTATCAACTTGTTTATAGGGTATCTGGGCTGTTTTAAAGGAGAACATTTCACTCCATCTATGATTGTATAAATTATGGTTGAAAGCAGTTTTTGTTCCTGGAAGTTTCTGCAGCTGTGTTGGTAGCTGTGAGAGAAATTTGATATAGTATTGACATTTTTTTAATGAAAGCTCTGTCAGGTTTTATTTGTGCAAGTGAGAGCTGAGAGACCCAAGTGACTGTAACTTATTATGGAGAACATCAAAGGAAATAAGGAGATGGGAGTGAAATAGACTAAATATTGAGCTTGGGCCAAAAGCTAAAAAAAAGGGAGGAAAAATATAAGTTATGCTAATTTCTGTCATGTAAAAATATGGCTTAATGAGTAGTTCATTTTCTATTCACCCTGATCAAATGTGGCTGAAGACTAGTTAGTTACAACTAAGAATATTTTCAAACTAGATTTTATGGAAACATCTGTAGAATAATCTTCAATGCATCTGATTTCTTTATAAGTTCATATTTTTAAAAGCAAGTTGTTTTTCCTTTTGTTTTGAACTGATATAACTTCTACAGGATTCACGCATGCACTGCAGAAGGAGGAAAAGCAAATATTTTTGAGATATGATAATTCGCATTTCTGGGCACAGTCCAGAGGGGCAGATAATCATATCACACCCTCAATAAAAATGTCTGAAAGTGTCCTGTTGCTAACATTGCAAAGCCTCCTCTTTCCAGAATGTTCCAGACTATCTTACATCTGACCCCAAACCTGATCACTTGCTATTTCTTCTTCTAAATCACAGCACTCCACCCTCACCCCATTCTTCCCAAAACACCCCAGCTTCCAGTGTCCCTGATTAATTTCTAGTTTTGATAAAAATATGAATTTTCAACCCCAGTGCTTTTGTGCAATCATGGCTGAGGACAGTGTTCCTACTCTCTATGAGATACTTTCTGCAAAACTTCTCCTGTCATTCAAACATCATCATAGAAACTTCCAGAATTCTCTGCATTCATAGTCATTTTTATCTTCATGATCATGGATCTTACTTTCATCTTCATCAACAAAAACAATAACAAATGATTAATTTGACTCATATTTTTTTCTCCAAATCATTGAAAAGTCAAGGTGAAAATCTAGTTTTTGTGCGGACTGAAACTTATGAAGTTTAGGTGACTCCTTTAAGAAAAAGAATACAAAATTACACATACAAAAACCTTAGATGAGATTGGTTCAAGATGGCAGAGTAGAAGGATGTGCGCTCACTCCCTCTTTCGAGAGCACTGGAATCACAACTGACTGCTGAACAGTCATCGACAGGAAGACACTGGAACTCACCAAAAAAGATACCTCACATCCAAAGATAAAGGAGAAGCTGAAATAAGATGGTAGGAGGAGTGCAATCACAATAAAATCAAATCCCATAACTGCTGGGTGGGTGAATCACAAACTGGAGAACAGTTATACCACAAAAGTCCACCCTCTGGAGTGAATGTTCTGAGCCCCACATCAGGCTTCTCAACCTGGGTGGTCCAGCAAGAGAAGGAGGAATTCCCAGAGAATCAGGCTTTGAAGGCTAGCAGGATTTGATTGCAGGACTTCAACTGGACTGGGTGAAACTCCACCCTTGGAGGACACACACAAAGTAGTGAGTGCATCAGGACCAAGTGGGAGGAGCAATGACCCCATAGCAGACCTACCTGCTAGTTTGGAGGGTCTCCTGCAGAGGTGGGGAGTGGCTGTGGCTCACTGCAGGGGCAAGACACTGGCAGCAGAAGTTCTGGGAAGTACTCCTTGGTGTGAGTCCACCCAGGACTCTGCCATTAGCCCCACAGAAAAGCCTGCAGTCTCCAGTTCTGGGTCACCTCAGGTCAAACAACCAACAGGGAGGGAACTAAACCCCACCCATTAGCAGACAAATGGATTAAAGCTTCACTGAGCTCTGCCCACCAGAGCAATAAACAGCTCTACACACCACCGATCTCTCCCTCATCAGGAAGCTTGCACAAGCCTCTTAAATAACCTCATCCATGAGTGGGAAGACAACAGAAACAAGAAATACAATCCTGCAGCCTGTGGAACGAAAACCACATTCACAGAAAGGTAGACAAAATGAAAAGGCAGAGGACTATGTACCAGAGGAAGGAAAAAGATAAAACTCCACAAAGAGAACTAAATGATGTGGAGATAGGCAACCTTCCAGAAAAAGAATTGAGAATAATGTTAGTGAAGATGATCCAGGAGCTCAGAAAAAGAACGGAGGCAAAGATAGAGAAGATGCAAGAAATGCTTAACAGAGACATAGAAGAATTAAAGAACAAACACCTAGAAGAATTAAAGAACAAACAAACAGAGATGAACAGTACAATAACTGAAATGAAAAATACACTAGAAGGAATCAATAGCAGAATAACTGAGGCAGAAGAACGGATAGGTGACCTGGAAGGCAAAATGGTGGAATTCACTACTGTGGAACAAAAGAAATAAAAAAGAATGGAAAGAAATGAAGACAGCCTAAGAGACCTTGGACAACATTAAATTCACCAACATTTGCATTATAGGGACCTCAGAAGGAGAAGAGAGAAAGGACACAAGAAAATATTTGAAGAGATTATAGTCAAAAATTCCCTAGGGAGCTTCCCTGGTGGCACAGTGGTTGAGAGTCTGCCTGCTGATGCAGGGGACACGGGTTCATGCCCCAGTCCAGGAAGATCCCACATGCTGTAGAGCGGCTGGGCCCATGAGCCATGGCCGCAAAGCCTGTGTGTCCGGAGCCTGTGCTCCACAATGGGAGAGGCCACAACAGTGAGAGGCCCACGTACCGCAAAATAATAATAATAATAATAAAAAAAAAGAAACAAGAAAAATCTCAAATAAACAATGTAACCTTAACCTAAAGGAACTAGAGAAAGAAGAACAAACAAAACTCAAAGTTAGCAGAAGGAAAGAAATCATAAAGATCAGAGCATAAAAAAATTACATAGAACCAAAGAAAAAATAGCAAAGACCAATAAAACTAAAAGCTGGTTCTTTGAGAAGATAAACAAAATTGATAAACTATTAGCCAAACTCATCAAGAAAAAGAGGGAGAGGACTCAAATCAATAAAATTAGAAATGAAACAGGAGAAGTTAAACAGACACCGCAGAAATACAAAGCATTGTAAGAGACTAGTACAATCAACTCTATGCCAATAAAATGGACAACCTGGAAGAAATGGACAAATTCTTAGAAAGGTATAACCTTCCAAGACTGAACCAGGAAGAAATAAAAGATATGAACAGACCAATCACAAGTAATGAAATTGAAACTATGATTAAAAATCTTCCAGAAAACAAAAGTCCAGGACCAGATACCTTCACAGCTGAATTCTATCAAACATTTAGAGAAGAATTAACACCCATCTTTCTCAAACTCTTCCAAAGAATTGTCGAAAAGGGAACACACCCAATCTCAATCTTTGTGACCACTATCACCCTGATACCAAAACCAGAGATATTACAAAAAAAGTAAATCACAGACCAATATCACTGATGAATATAGATGCAAAAATTGTCAACAAAATACTAGCAAACAGAATCCAATAAAACATTAAAAGGATCATACACCATGATCAAGAGGGATTTAATCCCAGGGATGCAGTGATTCTTCAATATATGCAAATCGATCAATGTGATACACTATATTAACAAACTGAAGAATAGAAAACATATGATCATCTCAATAGATGCAAAAAAAGCTTTTGACAAAATTCAAAACACATTTATGATAAAAACTCTCCAAAATGTGGGCATAGAGGGAACCTACCTCAACATAAAAAGGCCATATACGACAAACCCATAACAAACATCATTCTCAATGGTGAAAATCTGAAAGCATTTCCTCTAAGATCAGGAAGAAGACAAGGATGCCCTCCCTCACCATTCTTATTCAGCATAGTTTTGGAAGTCCTAACCAAGGCAATCAGAGAAGACAAAGAAAAAAAGGAATACAAATTGGAAGAGGAAGGACAACTGTCACTGCTTGCAGATGACATGATACTCTACATAGATAATCCTAAAGATGCCACCAGAAAACTACTAGAGCTAATCAATGAATTTGGTAAAGTTGCAGGATAAAAAATTAATGCACAAAAATCTCTTGCATTCCTATATGCTAAGAGTGAAAAATCAGAAAGAGAAATCAAGGAAACAATCCCATTCACCACTGCAACCAAAAGAGTAAAATACCTAGGAACAAACCTACCTAAGGAGGTAAAGGACCTGTATGCAGAAAACTATAAGACACTGATGAAAGAAATCAAAGATCACACAAACAGATGGAGAGAATACCATGTTCTTGGATTGGAAGCATCAATACTGTGAAAATGACTATACTACCCAAAGCAATATACAGATTCAGTGCAATCCCTATCAAATTATCAATGGCATTCTTTACAGAACTAGAACAAAAAATCTTAAAATTTGTATGGAGACACAAAAGACCCTGAATAGCCAAAACACTCTTGAGGGAAAAAAAATGGGGCCAGGAGAAGCAGATTCCCTGACTTCAGATTATACATCAAAGCTACAGTAATCAAGACAATATAGTACTGGCACAAAAACAGAAATATAGATCAATGGTACATGATAGAAAGTCCAGAGATAAACCCACGCACCTATGGTCAACTAATCTATGACACTGGACTCAAGGATATACAATGGATAAAAGACAGTCTCTTCAGTAATTGGAGCTGGGAAAACTGGACAGCTACATGGAAAAGAATGAGATTAGAACACTCCCTAACACCATACATAAAAATAAACTCAAAATGGATTAAAGACATAAATGTAAGGCCAGACACTAGAAAACTTTTAGAGGAAAACATAGGAGGAACACTCCATGACATAAACCACAGGAAGATCCATTTTGATCCACAACCTGGGGAAGTGGAAATAAAAACAAAAATAAACAATTGTTTGTAGATTTTTTTGATGATGGCCATTCTGACTGATGTGAGGTGATACCTCATTGTAGTTCTGATTTGCATTTGTCTAATGATTAGTGATGTTGAGCATCCTTTCATATGTTTGTTGGCAATCTGCATATCTTCTTTGGAGAAATGTCTGTATAGGTCTTCTGCTCATTTTTGGATTGGATTATTTGTTTTTTTGATAATGAGCTGAATATGCTGCTTGTATATTTTGGAGATTAATCCTTTGTCAGTTGCTTCATTTGCAAATATTTTCTCCCATTTTCAGGGTTGTCTTTTTGTCTTGTTTTTGGTTTCCTTTGCTGTGCAAAAGCTTTAAGTTTCATTAGGACCCATTTGTTTATTTTTGTTTTTATTTCCATTCCTCTAGGAAGTGGGTCAAAAAGGATCTTGCTGTGATTTATGTCATAGAGTGTTCTGCCTATGTTTTCCTCTATGAGTTTGATGGTGTCTGGCCTTACATTTAGGTCTTTAATCCATTTTGAGTTTCTTTGTGTGTGTGTGTAGGGTGTTAGGGAGTGTTCTAATTTCATTCTTTTATGTGTAGCTGTAGAGTTATCACAGCATCACTTATTGAAGAGGGTGTCTTTTCTCCATTGTATATTCTTGCCTCCTTTATGAAAAAATGTGACCATATGTGCGTGGATTTATCTCTAGGATTTCAATCCTGTTCCATTGATCTAGATTTCTGTTTTTGTGCCAGTACCATACTGTCTTGATTACTGTAGCTCTGTAGTACAGTCTGAGGTGGGGGAGCCTGATTCCTCAAGCTCCGTTTTTCTTTCTCAAGATTGCTTTGCCTATTTGGGGCCTTTTGTGTTTCCATACAAATTATGAAATTTTTTGCTCCAGTTCTGTGATAAGTACCATTGATAGTTTGACAGGGATTGCATTGAATCTGTAGATTGCTCTGGGTAGTATAATCATTTTCACAATGTTGATTCTTCCAATCCAAGAATATGGTATATCTCTCCATTTATTTGTATCATCTTTAATTTCTTTCATCAGTGTCTTATCGTTTTCTTCATAGAGGTCTTTTGTCTCCTTAGGTAGGTTTATTACTAAGTATTTTTCTCTTTTTGTTGCAATGGTAAATGGGAGTATTTCCTTAATTTCTCTTTCAGATTTTTCATCATTAGTCTATAGGAATGCAAGAGATTTCTGTGCATTAATTAGTATCCTGCTGCCTTGCCAAATTCATTGATTAGTTCTACTGGTTTTCTGGAAGCATCTTTAGGATTCTGTATGTATAGTATCATGTCAGCTGCAAATAGTGACCGCTTTACTTCTTCTTTTCCAATTTGGATTCCTTTTATTTCTTTTTCCTCTTTTATTGATTTCCAAAACTGTGCTGAATAATAGTAGTGAGAGTGGACAACTTAGTCTTGCTCCTGATCTTAGACGAAATGGTTTCAGTTTTTCAACATTGAGAACGATGATGCCTTTGGGTTTGTCATATATGGCCTTTATTATGTGGAATTAAGTTCTCTCTATGCCTACTTTCTGGAGGATTTTATCATAAATAGGTGTTGAATTTTGTTGAAAGTTTTTTCTGCATCTATTGAGATTATCCTATGGTTTTTATCCTTCAGTTTGTTAATACAGTGTATCACATTGATTGCTTTGCAAATATTGAAGAGCCCTTGTATTCCTGGGATAAACCCCACTTGATCATGGTGTATGATCCCTTTACTGTGCTGCTCGATTCTGTTTGCTGGTATTTTGTTGAGCATTTTCACATCTGTTTTCATCAGAGATATCGTCCTGTAGTTTTCCCTTTTTGTGACATCTTTTTCTGGTTTTGGTGTCAGGGTGATGGTGGTTTCTTAGAATGAGTTTGGGAATGTTCCTCCCTCTGCTATGTTTTGGAACAGTTTGAGAAGGATAGGTGTTAGCTCTTCTCTAAATGTTTGATAGAGTTCACCTGTGAAGCCATCTTGTCTTGGTCTTTTGTTTGTTGGAAGACGTTTAATCACAGTCTCAATTTTGGTGTTTGTGATTGGTCTGTTTGTATTTTCTATTTCTTCTTGGTTCAGTATCGGAAGGTTGTTCTTTTCTAAGAATTTGTCCATTTCTTCCAGGTTGTCCATTTTATTGGCATATAGTTGCTTGTAGTAATCTCTCATCATCCTCATATTTCTTCAGTGTTACTTATTACTTCTCCTTTTACATTTCGAATTCTATTGATATGAGTCTTCTCCCTTTTTTTCTTGATGAGTCTGGTTAATGGTTTATCAATATTTTTATCTTCTCAAAGAACCAGCTTTTAGTTGTATTGATCTTTGTTACTGTGTCCTTCATTCCTTTTTCATTTTTTTCTGATCTGATATTTATGATTTCTTTCCTCTGCTAACTTTGGGGTTTTTTTGTTCTTCTTTCTCTAATTGCTTTAGGTGTAAGTTTAGGTTGTCTATTTGAGATGTTTCTTATTTCTTAATGTAAGATTGTATTGTTATAAACTTCCGCCTTAGAACTTCTTTTGCTGCATCCCATAGGTTTGGGGTCATCACGTTTTCACTGTCATTTGTTTCTAGGTATTTTTAATTTCCTTTTTGATTTCTTCATTGATCTCTTCGTTATTTAGTGTGTTTTGCTTAGCTTCCGTGTGGTTGTATCTTTTCCAGGTTTTTTTCCTGTAATTGATGTCTAATCTCATAGCATTGTGGTCGGAAAAAATACTTGAAACTATTTCAATTTTCTTAAATTTACCAAGGCTTGATTTGTGACCCAAGGTATAATGGTCCTCATTTATTTTTATTTTGAATGTCTGTCCATGGGTGAAAGTGGAGTGTTAAAGTTCCCTACTATGATTGTATTAAGGCCAATTTCCCCTTTTATGGCTGTTAGCATTTGCCTTATGTATTGAGGTGCTCCTATGTTGGGTGCATTAATATTTACAATTGTTATATCTTCTTGGATTGATCCCTTGACCATTATGTAATGTCCTTCTTTGTCTCTTGCAATAGTCTTTATTTTTAAAGTCTATTTTGTCTAATATGAGAACTGCTACTTCAGCTTTCTTTCCATTTCAATTTGCATATAATATCTTTTTCCAACCCCTCACTTTCAGTCTGTATGTGTCCCTAAGTCTGAAGTTGATCTCTTGTAGAGAGCATATATATGGGTCTTGTGTTTTTATCCATTCAGCCACTCTATGTCTTTTGGTTGGAATATTTAATCCATTTACATTTAAGGGAGTTATTGGTATCTATGTTCCTATTACCATTTTCTTAATTGTTTTGGGGTTGTTTTTGTAGGTCTTTTCCTTTTCTGTGTTTCCTGCCTAGAGAAGTTCCTTTAGCAATTGTTGTAAAGCTGGTTTGGTGGTGCTGAGTTTTCTTAACTTTTACTTGTCTGTAAAGGTTTTGATTTCTCCATCTAATCTGAATGAGATCCTTGATGGGTAATCTTGGTTATAGGTTTTTCCCTTTCATCACTTTAAATATGTCCTGCCAATCCCTTCTGGCTTGCAGAGTATCTCCTGAAAGATCAGCTGTTAACCTTATGGGGATTCCCTTGTATGTTATTTGTTGCTTTTCCCTTGCTGCTTTTAATATTTTTTCTTTGTATGTAATTTTTGATAGTTTGATTAATATGTGTCTTGCCATTTTTCTGCTTGGATTTATCCTTGACTATATCCTTTCCCATATTAGGGAAATTTTCAACTATAATCTCTTCAAATATTTTCTCAGTTCCTTTCTTTTTCTCTTCTTCTTCTGCGACTCCTATAATTCGAATGTTGATGTGTTTAACGTTGTCCCAGAGGTCTCTGAGACCGTCATCAATTCTTTTCATTCTTTTTTCTTTATTCTGCTATGTGACACTTGTTTCCAATATTTTATCTTGCAGGTCACTTACCTGTTCTTCTGCATCAGTTTTTCTGTTATTGATTCCTTCTAGAGAATTTTGAATTACATTTATTGTGTTGCTCATCATTGTTTGTTTGCTCTTTAGTTCTTCTAGGTACTTATTAAACGTTTCTTGTATTTTCTCCATTCTATTTCCTAGATTTTGGATCATCTTTACTATCATTATTCTGAATTCTTTTTCAGGTAGACTGTTTATTTCCTCTTCATTTGTTTGGTCTGGTGAGTTTTTAACTTTTTCCTTCATCTGCTGTGTGTTTTTCTGTCTTCTCTTTTGATTAACTTACTCTTCGCAGCCTGCAGATCTGTAGTTCCCGTTGTTTTTGGTGTCTGCCTCCAGTGGCTAAGGTTGGTTCAGTGTGTTGTGTAAGCTTCCTGGTGGAGGAGACTGGTGTCTGTGTTCTGGTGGATGAGGCTGTATCTTGTACTCCAGGTAGGCAGGTCCACATTCACTGGTGCGTTTTGGGGTGTCTGTGACCTTATTATGATTCTAGACAGCCTCTCTGCTAATGGGTGGGCTTGTGTTCCTGTCTTGGTAGTTGTTTGTCATAGGGTGTACAGCGCTGTAGGTTGCTGGTCATTGAGTGGAGCTGGGTCTTAGTGTTGAGATGGGTATCTCTGGGAGAGCTTTTGCCTTTTGATAATACATGGCACTGAGAGGTCTCCGGTGGACCAGTGTCCTGAACTCAGCTCTCCCACCTCAGAGGCACAGACCTGCCAGCTGGCTCAAATACCAAGACACTGTCAGCCACATGGCTCAGAAGAAAAGTGAGAAAAAGTGAAAGAAAGACTAAAATAGAATATATTTATTAAAATAAAAAAATATTAAAAATGGAAAAGTAATAAAAAGAAAGAAAGAAAAAAGAAAGAAAGAGGAGAGCAACCAAACCAAAAAACAAATCCACCAATGATAATAAGTAATAAAAAACTACTTTAAAAAAATATATATATATATAATATATATATGGGGAGAGAGAGAGACAGAGACAGAGACAGAGAGAGACACAGAGAGAGAGACAGAACCCTAGGACAAATGCTAAAAGCCAAGCTATACAGACAAAATCACACAAAGTCCCTCACCACAATTTTGGGATGATTCATTGTCTCTTCAGGTATTCCGTAGATGCAGGGTACATCAAGTTGATTGTGGGGATTTAATCTGCTGCTCCTGAGATTGCATGGAGAGATTTCTCTTTCTCTTCTTTGTTCGCACAGCTCCTGGGTTTCAGCTTTGGATTTGGCCCCATCTATGGTGTAGGTCACCTTAGGGTGTCTGTTCTTTGCTCAAACAAGATGGGGTTAAAGTAGCAGCTGATTAGGGGTCTCTGGCTCACTCAGGCTCAGGGGGAGGAAAGATTAAAGGATGCAGGACAAGCCTGCGGTAGCACAGGCTGATGTGATGTTGCACAGTCTTAAGCATGCCATGTGTTCTCCTGGGGAAGTTGTCCCTGGATCACGGGACCCTGGCAGTGGTGGGCTGCACAGGCTCTTGGGAGGGGAGGTGCAGATAGTGACCTGTGCTTGTACACAGACATCTTGGTGGCTGCAGAAGTAACCTTAGAGTTTCATGCCTGTCTCTGGTGTCTGCACTGATATTCACAGCTTGTGCCCTTCTCTGGAACTTGTTTAGGCGGTTCTCTGAATCCCCTCTCCTCGCGTACCCCGAAACAGTGATCTCTTGCCTGTTAGGCAGTTCCAGACTTTTTCCTGGACCCCCTCCCAGCTAGCTCTGGCACACTAGCCCCCTTCAGGCTGTGTTCACGCAGCCAACCCCAGTCCTCTCCCTGGGATCTGACCTCAGAAGCCTGAGCCTCAGCTCCCAGACCCCGCCCATCCCGGCGGGTGAACAGACAAGCCTCTCAGTCTGATGATTGTTGGTCGGCACCAATCCTCTGTGGAGGAATCTCTCCACTTTGTCCTCTGCACCCCTGTTGCTGCGCTCTCTTCCATGGCTCCAAAGCTTCCCCCCCCCCATCTCTGCCAGTGAAGGGGCTTCCTAGTGTGTGGAAACTTTTCCTCCTTCACATCTCCCTCCCAGTGGTGCAGGTCCCATCCCTATTCTTTGGCCACTGTTTTTTCTTTTGTCTTACCGAGGTACGTGGGGGCATTTCTTGTCTTTTGGGAAGTCTGAGGTCTTCTGCCAGCATTCATTAGGTGTTCTGTAGGAGTTGTTCTACATGTAGATGTATTTCTGATGTATCTGTGGGGAGGAAGGTGATCTCCTTGTCTTAATCCTCTGCCATCTTGAAGGTCTCCCCATGTTTCTTCTTTATACAACCTCTAAGACATGGAAAAAATTCTTATGCATGAGAATCTATATCTGTATTTTGTAAACCTTATTTCCCATCCTTTACCACTCAGTTGCAGTGCCGGGCTCTGGGTATGAATGGCCCTGCCCCACTGACCACAAAGCCAGGGGAATCCACAGAGAGATGAGGAGACCTTCCTGGTACTCGCTCCTCTTCCAGCTCATCTAGCAAAGACCTAGGTATTCAAGAATATAACAGCCAACCACAGAACCTCTAAACCTAAGCTGAGTGCATCCCGTTTGTGTCCCTTAGCGAACCTCTAAATGCCCAAACCCACCCTAACACTGTTTTACTCCTCCAGGAATGTAAGAGCAGTGATCTTAAGGAATTGAAATTAAAATATCTAACTTGTGCAAATGTATGTGCAAACTTGTGTGCAATTGCTGTCGTCACCCCAAGGCCTTGAAAAAAGCATGTGAAAGGAGGAGGCTGAAGCCTTAGCTTCATTGGCTGCCCAGTAAGTCCTTCCCTGGAAAGAGAGGCTTCCCCCTTCACCTGTACAGGACACTATTTGCTGGGATGCTACATATTCCCAGGCCCACCTTCCTGGTTCCACTGCCCAGAACCCGGAGATCGTGGGGCCTTCCTTTCCCAGGTGTAGAACGCTAATGGCACTCTTGGTCTGCAGTCTGTCTAGGCTGCCTGATCAAGTTTCTTCCTCTCTTCCATGTTCCTTGGGCAGTGAGGGGTTTCCTTGGTGTTAGAGAGCAGCCTGCTTCTCCCAGCGACCATATGATAAAAGAAACCAGAGACATAGCCATTGTCTATTCAGTGAGAGTTCCAAATCTAGCACCATCTACACTGCCTTATAAAGCCATATTTATTTCATGTCTGCCTATTGATAACTGTGTGTATGCGTGTGTGGCTTACTTTTAGCTGAGACCCTTAAAAGAAAACAAAATTTGTTGGTGGTGTAGTTTCATCAAGAATACCTCCCCACCCCCCACCCATTCACGCAAACACAATTCTCATGTGTATAGGAAATGTCAGTGTCCCTGAGGTTGCATCTTGGAGAAACAGGGAACCTTATCAACCCTTTACTTACTAGTTAGTAATGACTTAACTACCTGGAAACACATCTTAGAGAATAACTGTGGTTGAGATTATACAAATATGTAGTCTTATTCTACATTTTAATTCCTGCTTCAGTAAAATCCAAACATTGCTAAACCTGTGGGATCTTCTTGGGTTTCCTGAATATTGATAAATTAATATTATTTAGTTGTTCCAATTATTACAAAATTTCTATTTTATTTTTATAAAACTTTTCTTTTTTCCTCAAACTATGACAGTTTCATGTAAAATTGTCAGGCTGCAAAATTAACTCCCTTGCACAGGAGAATTTATTAGCTGGCAAAGAAAACATGTGATGTGTTGATGTTTACCTTGAACAATTGATGCAAAGTTCAACCTTTCTCATGTTTCTTTGTAATGGTAAAGAAATTTAAAATGTAACATGTACAAGTCATAATAAAATATTATATTAAATGAATATCTATACTGTTAATAATGTTTCTAATTAATAATTTTAGAAATCCTCACAAACTGGGAAAATGATTTTAAATTCAATGACATTTAAATTATACATCATTTATCATTACAGGTAGACAGTAAGAGAAACTATTTTACTTTGTCAAATGATCTAAGATTTTTTAAAATTACAATTAATATCACTTTCTGATTTTGAAGTAATAATTACAGGACAAGAAATTAAATTTATAAGTACTGCTATTTTCAGAGAAGTGGTTAGTCTCAACAATAGGAAGAAGTTAACTATGAAAACAAGAAAATCTAGCAAACTCTCCATAATTTAGCAACACCTTGTTTGAACAAATATATGCAATGCAGATTTCAGAGAGGGGGAGTAATAAAAAAATGGGAGAAGATAGTTACCCCAAAGATTAGTACTTGAGCACCATATGATGCATGAGTGATTGAGATGCTGAACCTGTATTTTCAGTTTTGCCTAATTCAATTTTGCATGTCTTACCCTAATATATTACATATAGGACTAATATGTTATTGCTATATTCACTAATATATGATCATGCTTAGTCAAGGATATGAGGAAAAATTTCTGAATATGAGCAAATTCTTGACATTAAGTGACTACTCTCTAGTCAATAAAATAACAAAGGCACAAATCATTGCATTACAAAGCAAACTGTTTTATTTTCTGGGAAAATGAAAGAAACTGAGTGCAACAATGGTACAGAGTGGAGTCAGGTCATCTGCTTGGAGAAATCAGGAAAGATTTCATGTCAAAGAGTGTTCTGTCTATGTTTTCCTCTGGGAAATTCTTGGATCCATCTACTGGAGCAAAGGAAATAAAAGCAAAAATAAACAAATGGGACTTAATTAAACTTAAAATCTTTCACATAACAAAGGAAACCATCAACGAAATGAAGACGGAATGGGAGAAAATATTTGTAAATGGTATGATCTGACTGATAAGGGGTTAAAGTCTAAAATATATAAACAGCCCATACACCTCAATATCAAAAACAAACAATCCAATTAAAAAATGGGGAAAAGATACGAATAGATATTTTTCCAAAGAAGACATACAGATGGCCAACAGGCACCTGAAAAGATGCTCAATGTCACTAATCATCAGGGAAATGCAAATCAAAACCATCACTTCACACCTGTCAGAATGGCTATCATCAAAAAGCACACAAATAAATATTAGTGAGGATGTGGAGAAAAGGGAATGTAAACTGGTGCAGCCACTGAGGAAAACATTATGGAGGTTTCTCAAAAAACTAAAAATAGAACAACCATATGATCCAGCAATTCCACTCCTGAGTATATATCCGAAAGAAACAGAAACACTAACTGGAAAAGATACATGCATCCCGTGTTTCTAGCAGCATTATTTACAGTAGTCGAGATATGGAAGTAACTTAAATGACCATCAACCGATGAATGACTAAAGAAGATGTGGTATATGTACACAATGGAATATTATTCAGTCATAAAAAAGAATGGAATTTTGCCATTTTCAGCAACATGGATGGATTTGGAGGGCTTTATCTTAAGTGAAATAAGTCAGACAGAGAAAGACAAATACTGTGTCATGTCACTTACTTGTGGGATATAAAAAATACAACAAAATAGTGAATATAACAAAACAGAAACAGACTCACAGGTATAGAGAACAAACTAAACTAGTGCTTATCAGTGGGGAGGGAAGAGAGGCAAGATAGGGGTAGAGGAATAAGAGGTACAAACTGTTGTGTATAAAATAAGCTAAAAGGTTATACTGTACAACACAGGGAATACAGTCAATATTTTATAATAACTATAAATGGAGTATAGCCATTAAAATTTGTGAATCACCATATTGTACAACTTATATAACATTGTACATCAACTATACCTCAATAAAAAAAAAAAAGGACCTCATAGAAGTGTCGATTTGTGAACCAGGCCTTGACACTTTGGAACTGAAGGAAGAGAAGAAACCAGCCTAGGGGGCAGAGGCAAGGTGGTACCAGTGGGAAAAGAGAAGCACCATGAGTGCAGAACTGCAGGAGTTATGAAAGGCAGACTTCCTGGAACAAAATAGAGGCTGAGAATAAAAGTGATGAAGTCCCCTGTGTGTTGGGGTGAAAGCACTGAGAAAAGTCATTTAATTTAAATGACTGGATTAGATGGCATTTTAAAGGTAATTAAATTTAATCCCACCTAAAATGGAATCCCCCTCCACCTTCTATTTATTCTCAGCTAAAAATCAACTGCTGCATACTACGCTAGTCAACGCTGGGCTCACACTGAATTTTGCTTTCTTCTCTTTCTTGTAGTAGATTATTCATGCCACTATTATTTTACCCTCCAGAATATGTTCTTCTGCACATTGTGAGTTTAGGCCAGCCTTCTTTAACATATATGATCTGTTTATGTTTTTTCTTTATTCACTACTTAGGAGGGGTCTGAGAGGCTCAGAATCTACTGTAAACAGGCAGGTGGATGGTACATTCAGGGCTGATGGTGGGGATGAGGGGGCGGGGGGAACCCAGGACCTTCCTACAGGCAGTCAGTAAATTACCGTTTGTTACTGTCTGTTTTCTGGTCCATGAGACCTGTTCTAGAAAGACAGCGCCTATTTCATAATGGTTGGTAAGCATTGCGGATACTTGTTTATTTTCTCAGATCTTAATGTGAAGAGTTAGATGTTGTACGTGTTTTCAGTTTCTGCTGTTTTGCAACCTTTTATTGTGTGCAATTCCATCTGCCTGAGGAAGGATCCCTCCATTTAACTGTCTGGTAATTATTACTGCATAATTTAAAGCGGTAGGCAAGTTACTTCATCTCTTACCAAAAACAGTGGGTTACACACACACACACACACACCAAACTCCAAATCACACCACCCACTTTACCTTTCCAGGCTCTGCCATTCCCTTATATCTCTTAACCCAGGGATCCAGCAAAGATCCCCCCTCATCCTGGTCCAGCAGCCCATCCCCCCAATTCTTGGAACTGAAGTACCTGAGCCTGTGCTGAAGCGCTGTCCACAAACACACCAAGCTGGGGAAACGCCCCACCCTGCAGGAGACGTCAGTGCTTAGTTCTGTCTTCATTCACTGACCCTCCCTTTTTATCTAAAAGCATCAGTAAGTCTTGGTTGGTAGACCTTCCTCCAGCTGACTTTCAGTTGTGCTGTTAAAAGCTTGCTCTGCTCCTTACTTTAGTGGTATTTCTCTGTGAAGGGGTGGTGAGGAATCGTGTTCAGAACCCCAAATTATTTGACTAATGCAAACATGCGGGGAACGACCCATCAAATTGTGTCTCTTCTAGCTAAAGTCCTATTTCAGTAACAGAAACAATTTGAAATATTTGAAGGGTATCTTCTTATCCCACCTTCTAGAGGTGTGAATTCCATTCCCAGCATGAAGGCAGGGTGACACTAGGAAAGAAAATGGATGGTCAGGTATTTCTCTTGGTGGAATTGTGTGATGCCTCACCCCCTACATAGTTTAACCACAGAGGGGGTCTCCTTAACCTCGGAAGCAGGAAAAAATGTGAGTTTTTACTTCTAAACTTGGCAATAACATGACGTTTCTCTAAATCTAAGTCTGGTCAATGCCAGAATTTGTATATGAGTGTTTCTTTTCAAAGTAAATTGATACATTTTCAAAAATCAAACACATTTTCTATTCCTTCACTTATGCCCTTTTTATTTACATTCTTTAATTTTCTTTCTTCTTTTTTTTTGTTTCTTGTTTCTTTACCTGTGCCCTTTTATAGGTAACTGTTCTCAGCCTTCTCGGGGAACACAATAATCTCATGAAAGAGGATCCAATAGACAGATATGAAGTAGTAGGATGGACAGTTGGAGGCCATGATTTCAGAATATTTGTGGGGAAGTAGGGAGGGCGATATGTCTTTTCAAATGCATTGGATAGCACTTAGGGAATTTTTCAACTATCAGCAAAAAAGATGTCTCTTTGTGGTGTTTTCTGACTGCTGTAATTTATGGAGGCTTTTTTCTCGATTATTTTGAAGCTGTGGACACTATTAACAATTTTAAAATAACATACTCAAAAGTGACAGGCTTGAACTAGGAGAACAAAGTAAAACTTTCTATTTGGAGAACGATTTTTAAAAAAACTTTCAGCGTGGTGGCTATTTCCTATGCATTTATCATAGACTTTCAGAGCCAGCAGGAGGGTGGAGGTCAAGCCATCTACAGGAGATGTCTGAGGAGCTCAGAGCATCCTGTAAACTCTGTGGAGAAGAGACACAGGTGCTTACCTGCAGCAAAGGGAGCAGCTAGCTTCTCCCTCCCCCTTCCTTCCTTCCTTCCTTCCTTCTTTCTTTCCTTATTATCTTTTTCTTTTGTTTGGTCTCTCTCTCTCTCTCTTTTCTTTTTGATATTCTTCCCTCTGTTGTCTTCTTTAGTTAAATTCTATCTTTAGAACCCAGAAAAAATATCGAGTGATTCAAGTGATCACTTGCCTTTCATTAAATACATAAGTGAAAGGAGAATTAATTAATGAACTTCTTCCCTGAGAAATCGTGTACAGAAAGAACCCATGAGAACTGTTATTACAGACACCAAGAGAAGCAGTCCTGTGGAACACCACTTTAGCAGCTTTTGACAATGATCTGAAACCCAAGTAAAGACTCTGAATCCAATTTTGATGGTTGACCACTGACAGCTAGCTCACCACTCCACTTCACCTTCTGCTGGACACCTAAGCAAACTGATGGGAACGCTGGAGGTACCTTCCCCTGCTGCTCAAGCTTTGGTTCATGTGTGGGATCACTCATCCCAGTCCCATCCCCAGTCTCCTTGAAACCCCAAAGTCAGTCCCTTTTCCCCACTCTTTTAAATCATGATTGGACCTGCTTAGAAAGCCTCCCTTGCTTTCTCCAGAAATCCTCAATGGGTGAGTAAATAACATTTTCAGTCCATAGAGCTTATTCAGGCTTTATCTGTTTTACATGTACTCACGTGCGTGCGTGTGTGTGTGTGTGTGTGTGTGTGTGGTGTGTAGTTCTATCCAGTTTTATCACGTGCGTCAGTTAGTCTAGCTAGTCAGCATGCAGAGCTGTCCTGTCACCACAAGTCCCTCTCACGGTGTTCATTAGTCACCACACTCACTCTTCCTGACACCTCCACCACTAAGCCCTGACAACCACTAATCAGCTCCCAGCTCTCTAATCCTGTCATTCAAGAGCATTATGTAAATGGAATCATGCAACAGGTAGCCTTTGAGACTGATTCTTTTCTCTCAGAATAATCTTTTTCAGATCCATCCAAGCTGCTGCATGGATCACTGGTTTGCTCCTTTTCAGTGCTGAGTAGTATCCCACCACCTGGGTGTTCCACAATTTGTTTAACCACTCCCCCATTGAAAGACATTTGTGTCGCTGCAGTTTTTTGCCTATTATGATAAAGCTACTATGAACATTTGTGTACAAAATATTGCTTTTCATTTTGCTGGGATAAATGTCCCAAAGTGCAATAGCTGGGTTATCTGGTAAGTGTATGCTTAGCTCTACAAACAAACAAACAAACAAACAAACCAAAAAAACCCAAAAACTGTCATCTTGATTCCCAGAGTGGAAAATTAAAAAAAGGTCTTATTCATACCCTCCCAATGTTTGGGTGGTGTGATCAGTCTTTACATCCAAACAAAATTTTGAGTTGGGTGTTAGTGAGGCCCATAATGTACTCAAGATCAGAATTCTTTCTTCTGTTATGGGAGATTCTTATGTGTCTGTAAGAAAAGGAAGGGACCATTGGTAAGGACTGAAACCACAGCCAAGCCGGACTCTAAGTGAAACTTAATTCTTTATTTAAAAAGGAACAAAAATCTTGTAGACCCAAACTTATAGTGTAAACTTCATGTCAATCATATATAGAGATGTTAAGTGCATGGTTCAGTGTTGCTGGGTCTAGGAAGGGGAAAAAGGAGGAAGAATGGGAATGAATGTCCCTGTGTCCTCATTCTTAAAGCTGCACAGAAAAACAGGATCAGATTTCCAAAAGCAGGTGTTTTTTTAATCTAAAGCCAGCCTACTCTAACATAATTACTATTATAAATGTGTTTCTAAGAATTCAGAAGAGTAGCCTGGGCAAATCAAAAATCTCAAATGACCTTTAAAAGAGAACTAGAGATAAAAATTCTATCTACTTCCATAGTTTGATCTGTAAAGAACATCAGATTATCATATGATGAACCAGATTCTGATGTTAAAAAATAAAGGACCAAGGAGAAGATTATATAGACTTTGAGAATCTCCTGAATCTAAGATTTATTATTCATTTATAAATATCTCAAATACTGAGCCTTCCTCTCCTGGTCTCCTTATAGGTGTAATGAATAATAATTCTTTTCTAAAGGTATTTCAAACATAAAAGGAGACCATGTGTTTGGAGATAGTAAGTAACATTTCACATGCAAAAGTAGTATTCCATGTTTTAAATATAATTTTGTATATACCAGTAAGATTTTCTTTGGGGGAAGGGCTTGCTTTCTCTATTTTTGATTTAACCTTAGAGTTCAAATGGCTTTAGTGGTCAATTTTAAAGATGAGAAGGTAGTATCATAAAGGAAAATAATTTATTAGAATCTAACAGGTTACAGGGTGTATCAAAAGGAGCCTGTTAGGTTAGAATAATTAAAAACAATATTCTAAGTACGTCAGATAATTCTTAATGAAAGATTGCCATCATTTTCACTTGAAAATTCATGTAGTTAAGAATATAAAAAATAAATAAATACACACATACATACATACCAACATACATAAATAAAATAAAAAAACAAACCAATCCAAAACAAACACATAGATAAAGAGAACAGAGTAGTGGTCACTGGAGGGGAAAGGGGGTGGAGGAGGGTGAAATGGGTACAGGGGTCAACTGTACACTGATGGATAGAAACCCAGCCTTTAGTTGTGAAAACACTATAGTGTAGACGAAGTAGAAATATGTTGTGCATATGAGACATATAATGTTATAATCCAATAAAAACATTATTATCATGTTAACTTTGGGCATTACTGATAGAAATAATTTGTTCTATTCATGTTATGAATCACATACTCGTGTATTTCATTTATGTTTCCAGTGATTTTTTCTATAGTTGAAGAACTGAGAGAGCTCAAGTTTAGAAGGAAATATTATTATTGTAATACCATAAAGCATCCTTACAACTTACCTGAGGTAAACTTTGATATTTATCTGACAGAAAGCATACAATTTAAACACATTCCTTGACTAGAAAATTATTTCTTGAATGAAAGTAATATGATCTATTGACCAATTGTATATTGCATGAATGGCTTAACTATGAATCTCAGATATGCATTCAGGAACAGAACAATCTTACCACAGCAATCTTCATTCTTTAAGAATCAGAACTGCTTTGATAAGGATGGGGATAAATTGACATTTACCAAACAAACAAAACTATCATCACTAACAAAAACCAAATGACTTCTCCAAACAGGAGACGCTGAAACATAAGCCCTTTGAAATATTTCTGAGGTCTGAAAGTGTCATGGAAGACAAGAAGATGCATGGACATGGTATGTTTTAGCTAGGGTATGCCAAGAGGCCCAATTATAAAAGGCTCTGTAAACTAGGCTCCTCACAACTCTGGAAAAAATGATGAAAGTTTCCTAGCTAATTTACATGTAATCTATCAATCAAAGAGAGGAATCTATTGGAGTTTCTAATTACTCTACAGACCAGAAGGACAGAGACAGTTGAGATTTTTGAAGCCTAGATATCTCTTTCCCAAACCTCCAAACCATTAGCTTAGCAATCTATTAATTTCCACCTTTCAATCATGTCATGATTTCAGATACACAAAGTGACTCAAATGTTTCAGATAAGTCAGGTGTTGGGCCACATTTTTAGGTCAATATTCAAATTCATTCAAGAGAAGTTTGTCAAAGCTCACACTCATGATACAACATTATAGCCTGAGTCTTACCTATGGTAATTTCATGTTTGTATTTGTCCTTTATTCCTTTTCATGGCTGAGTAATATTCCATTGTTGCATATACCACATTTGTTTATCCATTTCATCAGAGGATGAATATTTCTGCCTTTTAAATATGATGAGTAATTTTTATATGAACAGCAATGTACAAGTCTTTATATAAGAATATGTTTACATTTATTTAGGGTATACAGCTAGGAATAAAATGTCTGCGTCTTATTTCTGGGTAACTCTATGTTTTACTTTTTGAGTTCTGTCAAAAGTTTTCCGAAAAGGCTACAACATTTTAAATACTCATCAGCAATGAATGAGGGCTCCAACTTTTCCACATCCTCAGCAATACTTGTTATTTTCTATTAACTTTATTCTAGTCATCCCAGGGTGTGTGAAGGGCTATTTCATCGCAATTTTGATTTGCATTTCTCTAACGACTAAAGATGTGCACATTTTCTTGTGCTTAGCGGTCATTTGTGTATCTTCTTTGGAGAAATGTCTTTTCAAATTATTTGACCTTCTGTTTTTGCATTGGGTTATTTGTTGATTTGTAAGAATTTTATAATATATTCTGGATACTAGAAAATTTTAATATATGACTTGCAAATATTTCTTCCCATTCTATAGAATGACTTTTCAGTTTCTTTACAGTGTCCTTCAATGCACAAAATCTTAAATATTGATGAAGTCCTATTATCTATTTAGTTTCCTTTAGTTGCTTGTGCTTTTGTGTCATAGCTAAGAATCTAGAATCTATCGCCTAGTCCAAGGCAACAGAGATTTATACCTATGTTTTTTCTAGTCATTTTATAGTATTAGCTCTTACATTTTAGGCCTTTATACATTTTAAGTTAATTTTTGTATATGGTATGAGGTAGGGGTTCAAAATCATTCTTTTGGAAGTGGATATCCAGTTGCCTAACATCAGTTCAATTTTGTGACTCTATTCAATGCAATACTGAATTGAAATGAGCCTAAATGGTGGAGTGAGAAATTCCCATTTTAACAAGCCTACTTACATATGTATGCACACAGGCACACACAACCAGTTTACCTGATGACTTTTTGTTATTTTGAATTGTAAGCAATACTAAGTTATATACCATATTTATTTGTATGCATATGAAAATATATATAACACAAATATTCAATACCTAGTAGACATATTGTGGGGAAAATTGTTGTATACTGCATTTTATCAAGTTTAAGATGCTCTGTGACTGGACTATTCCTGATCTTATCAGACAGTGACAAAGGAAGATTTTCATAAGTTCTATAGGCTACAACTGACCCCTTATTGACTGAAATAGTAAGAAATTTATTTTAGTTTAAATAAATGCAAAAAAAAAATTAAATGATGCTTTCAATTCTTAGATAATCTTCATTTCAGAAATGTATAATGTGAAAAAATGTGCATTATAAAATTGGCAGAAAAGACAGAGTATTACCAAATACTCTATAAATTTACATTACCACCATTTGTGCATGACCAGTCCTGTTTTTCCTAAGCTCACCAAAAGCAGCTATTAGATTGTTCTATAATTTTTCCTTCTGGCTGGCCAAATCTTATAACTCATTTGTATCCATATTTCTGTGATTTATACCATTATTATTTCATTTTTCTGAAATTATTATCAAGTTTAAGCAGAAAAAATTTAAAAATAAATGTAAAACTGAGGAAGAAATCTTAATATCAACAGTTGAAAATGTAATGGTGTATCTAATAATCTCCAGGAAATAATTTTTAAAAAATCAGAAATAATAAAAGTTAATATTTTGGCCCATTTAAATAAAATATTGTACTCTTCTTATATTAACTAACTAGTTCAAAAGTGTAATGAGAAAAAGATTCAATGTTTCATAGAAATACAAATATATGGTAATTAAAATTATATTTTAAAATGCATGGTTGTTACAATATATAATCAGATACCCAATTTAAGACCATTGTGTTGAGATATGTAATTTTCTTGTATCAGAGGACTCAAAATCTATTAATTTAAGTCACATTACTGTAATTTTGTTATTAAATTTATACAGCATTTGTCGAAGATTTTATTAACATTTCTATAAATATTATTTGATTATCCAGCATCTCTAAGGCATTATTCTTATTCTTCTTATTGCTGTTGCTACTTAAAGATAACAAATGGCAGAGGAGCAATATATTCTGGCTCTCAATTTAAAACCACGTGAGCGCTATCTCCAAAATATGTTAAATAAAACCAAACAAAATGATTATTTGGTTTAACTGGATGAATAAATGTGAAAAATACCTTGGAAGCCTCAGAAGTAAACGTTTTCCAAAGAAGAACCTGTTTTAACTGGTATTAGACATGATTAAAATCTGATCACCAAAATAACTTGTGTTGCTTACAAACTAGTCAGACAAATGGATGAAATCAAATAGTTACTCCAGAAGACATAAAGCTGTGTATGTGAAGAGGACCCATATAATCATCATTACATTCTAAAAAGAGGAGAGGACAATGTGTTATTCTGAAATACCATTGGAACAACTGGAAAATGAAACTCATCACACAGTTCAGCACAGACAACACTGGGTGAATCTCAAGACTGACTGATTTCAATACAGTTGGAAATACATGACCACTGGACACAAGCAAGCTTTCTGAAACATGTTACCAAAACTGAACTTCAAACTGACAAAATTGGTAGATTGGGCTAGATATATATTTTAAACCTCTCTATAGAACATGACAACAAAACCACCTTTACAAAGGATGAAATGGCAAGCAGAAGCAAAACAAATATATGACAAACAGAATGCTATAATCCTGATTATGTTGAATTCCCATGAATCTGGAAGACAACAGATCAGTAGAAAGACATCCGGAAAAGACATGAACAATCAATTCAAAAAAAATTATATTTGAAATATAAGTATTATATAACAATATATTAACTTTTATCTAAGTAAATATCTAGCATTTTTCAATTATATCTGATATTAATATATTAATATTATCAATATAATTATATTTATTATAAATTCGAACTACAATTTTATACCCTAGATCAACCAGTAGATTGGCTAAGATTAAATGGCATATTTAAATATAAATTTTAGCCATTTAAATTTTACCATATATATAAACAATTCTAAGGAATTTTTCTAAGTAATTCTAAACATTGGACCCCAAAATAGAATTTCCAGCAATAGTTGAATGTAATTCTTGATTACTTATTACATTATTTTATAATCCTGAAAATTAAAAAAATTTTTTTTCCATAAGAGTTAAAGAAAAATATTCTGTAGCCATTCACAGATTTTGTGTATATCTATGTATCTCAAAACAGAAGAGTACTCCATAAATGAAAAAAAAAATTATAAAATATGTTCCAATTATGTACAGTAGAGCAGGAGATCTCACTTTAGTTAAATAGTTGTAATAACTTACACACATACACACACATTTATGCATTAATGATGAAACTTCTGCAATTTTATACACATGTTTTTTTCTGGGGTATTGGTTTCGGTTCTATTTTCCTATATTTGCTTTTGTGTATAATGTAATATCTCTATAATGATTGTGTTTTTAGATAATTAAAAATCAAAACCATAAATAAATGATTAACTTCAAATAAACCAGCTTTAACATCAGTAACTATCTCAACTCCCCCAAAAGCTAACAAGAGCAAACACACCAAAAGAAACGTCTAAGGAAACGCTGACCTGCTGAGGAAGTATTCCCCTCAATTATTACAACCATTAGTCCAGGTAAGGCTCTTCATTCGAGTTTTGTGATTTTTCTCTAAATATATTAGATATTTTATTGTAAGTGAATGCCATGTGTGTACATCCCTAAGCTTAAAATAGAGAAGTTTAGATGTTCTGGGCAGTTTTTCAAAGTTCTGAAAAGCAACCCAGAAGAGGCACTATAATGTGACAATTATGCACCCCTTGGGGAAAGGACCCAGCACCTACTGTCTCCCTGTTTCTGTGTCCCTTCCTGGGCATTTGGTCCACAGGCAGCATCCTGAGGACACTCCTGTGAGCAGGGAGCCTCCAAGCCTAATGGCAACTTGGCTTACCTTCTCTTCTCCAATTCAAAATCAGCTCTTTCCTGGTGTAACTCAGGCTACCACCACCAGAATCAGTTTCTCTGTTGGGAGCACAGCCACCACCCCTTTTGTCTGGTGGGCTGAGTTCTCTGAGAGCAAAAGGCAATGTGCTCCAGGAGGGTGGCAGGCACCTGCTTTAGGAAATGACCGTTCACATCCCTTCAGCTGCTGCAAAGACGGTTTCTCTTCAGAAAGCAACAGGTTTTGTACCTTTCAGTCTCTAGCAAGAAAACAGGAAGGTATATATCTAATGTGAAAATAAAGTAAAACTTTTAGGCTTGGAGTGAAGTATTCATTACTGCTCAACATCTGGCAGGTAGCATCTTTGGTGCCCAGGCGTAACACCATCTATTCTTTGCATCCGTTTAAGCCAAACTTCAACTGGAAATAATTCCAGTCACTAGAAATAGGCATTTGGAGGCTTATTTCATTAGAGTAATATTAGCTCTTTTATCAGTTGTCTCTGAAAAAGTTTTTTAGTGATAAATTCTTGCTCATTCCATATTAGGTCCCTGTCATAATGCTGAGATAAAAACAAAAATAATCTGCTGTCGACAAACTCTTTATCATGAATTACAAAATGTTGTGTCTGCTTGAGAAGAAAACACAAATAGACTATTAAAGCTGTGTTAAGAATCATCAATATGTATTAATTTATTCATGTTTTAAATAAAGGACCTCCACATATTTGCTTTAATAAAAATATGACTTAAGCTCACAGATCATTGAAAGATATTCAAGAATATATGCTGAAACCCATTGAAGAAAAGTAAATGGAAAATCAGGTCAAACCTTCCTTGCAAGACTGACATCAATTAAATATTAAACCCTTTAATAGAAGGTAACTGAATATGGCCTAAATGCCTGATGGCATTATTTCAAATCTGAAATATTGTAATCAGATTAAATAGGTAGTGAAGCAGTTTTATTAAATTTCTGGGCAATCATTTTTTAAAGTATCTTTGTTTTTTCACCAGGGAGTTTGTTTAATATAAACTTATTTAAACTCTGTGAACATTTTAATGTTTTCCTTTCATTAACAAGTTCTTACTTGTCCCAGGTGGGACCCCCGCCCTCCCAGCAGGCTCCCTCAGATTACTGGCAGCTGGTGAAGGAGGAGCCTGGTGCTGTCTTCACTCATTCAGTCACTGAAGATAGAAACAGCAGCGGCTTCTCCCAAAGCAAGACCAGAGCTTTTCTCAACCTTCCCACCATATTTAACTAAAATTTGTAGACTGCAGCTAAATCAGTGCTGAGGGAGAATTTTATAGCAGTAATGCATACACTGGAAAAGAAGAAAAGTCCCAAATCAATACTATAAACTCCCACTTAAGAAACTAGAAAAAGCAGCACAAAGTAAATGCAAAGTGAGCAAAAGGAAGGGCATAATAAAGAGATAGGCAGAAATAATTAAAATTGAAAACAAATACAAGAGAAATAAAAATAAAAAGAGAAAGAAAAACATGAAACAAAAAGTTGGTTCTTAAGCAATAAAATGATCAAGGGTGTAGTAAGACTGGCATTTTAAAAGAGACCCAAATTACTAATAACAGGAGTGAAATAAAGGATAACACTACAAACACTGCAGATATCAAAATGATATCAAGGAAAGGTTACGAACAACTATGCACACATAAATCTTACAACAAATGGACCAATTCCTCTAAAAGCAGAAACTACCACAACTCACAAAATAGGAAACAGATTATTTGCATAGCCCATAACTAATAACAAAGCTGAATTCATAACTTTAAAAAAATACAAAAACTAAATTTCCAGGCTGGAATTCATTGGAAAATTTTACCAAACATTCAAAGTAGAATTACAATTTTACACAATTTCTTCAAAAAAATACAAGAGGAGGTAACATGTCCCAACTCATTTTAAGAGACCAGTATGGCTTTGATATCAAACCCTGATATGAAAAGGATAGTACATCCACATACAAAAAAAATACAAATGAATATCTCTCATGAACTTACATGCAAAAATGTTCCATGCAATTTTAGCAAACTAAACCCAACCATGTATAAAAAGAATAATACCACATGACTAAGTGGGATTTATTTCAGGTATGCAGGGTTGTTTCTATATTCAAAAATCAATCACTGTGTTACACCATGTCAATGGCATAAAGAAGAAAAATCATATTATTATGTAAAATAAAGCAAAGAAAGCATTTAACAAAATCCACACATTCATGTTAAAATTTTTGTTACTATGTTAAAAGATAAACTGAGGCACATTAAATTCTTCAAGAGTTTATTTGAATCAGGCAGCACCAAACCAAAAGTGGTTAGGAGCACTCCACCGAAAGGAAGATGGGAAGAGGATTTCTATGTTGGATGCATAAGATACACAAGGAAACTATTTTAATGGCTAGAGCTGAAATGGTTACATTATTTGGAAAAGCCTTGTAGGCCATGTGTGATTTGTTCTTAGATTCAAATGCCTTAATCTTGAGATTTTTATAAGAAATGACTGTAGCATAGGTTTGAGTTTGCTTGTCAAGGCGCTCAAGCCACCTCAGTCTAATGGCTTCTTGTTTGATTACTTTAACAATTAGGAATAGAGGGAAACATCCTCAATCTCATTAAAATTCTATTTCAAAAATCTTATAGATAACACCCTACTTTCTGGTTAAGACTGAACACCTCCACTCAAAGATCAGAAACAAGGCAGTTATATTTGCTCTCTCTACCCCATTCAATATAGTACTGAAATACTAGCCACTGCAATAAACCAAGAAAAATAAATGCCATATAGTCTGGAAGAGAAGAAATAAAATCATCTCTAGTTGCAGGTGATGGTCAGAATGTCTACATAGAATATCCCAAATTAACAAAATAAAACTCCTGGAACTAAGAAATGAGTTCAGTAAGGTCATGAGATGAACATTCAACACAAAAATCAATTGCATTTCTATATGCTAACAATGAACATGCGTCAGCAGAAATTTTAAAAACACAGTACCGTTTACAATTGCTTTAACAAAAATGAAATACTTAGGTATAAATTTAAGAAAACATGTCCAAGATCTGCATGTTAAAAATTATAAAATGAAGAAGAAAAGAAAGAAGACCTACATATATGGAAAGACATACTGTATTCATGAATTTGAAGGTACACATTGGAAAGATGCCAATGCTCCTTAAATTGAATGCAATTCCTGCAAAAATCTCAACAAACTTTCTTATAGACATACAAGTTCATTCTAAAATTTAAATGCACATGGAAATTCCTAGAATAGCCAAAACAATTTTGAAAAAGGACAACAAAGTGGGAGGAATCATCCGTCCCAATGTTAAGGCTTACTATTGAACCACAGTAATGAGACAGTCTTTCACATGCAGAGGAATTGGGATGGGGAGGGGCCTGTGTCTACAAAGACATAGCTCAAGGGAGATTTTTACGGTAATGAAACTTTTCTATATTCATCTTACAAGATTCTATGCATGTGTGTATCCTTATATGAAATGATGAAATGCCTGAGAATTTCTGTAAAAAAATTCAGAAATATAGATTGGATCAATGAAACAATGAACATATGTGGCAAAATATTGCTTTCATTGAATATGGGTGAAGGGCACTGACTTATTATATTATTCCTTCTAATTTTGTGTATGTTTTCAAATTCCCTCTCTCTGTTTCTCTCTTTACACAAACACACACACATTATTTTTTTCTGAACAATTTGAAAGTAAGATGCAAATATGTTGCCACTTCACCCTTAATGCTTACATTTATTTCTTAAATTAAAAAAACACTCTCCTACATAACTAAAGTACAAAATTAAAATTAAGAAATTAATATTACTATCTAATCCACGGGCCCCATTATTTAAATTTCACAAACTGCTTTTTTTTTATATAGATTCACAATCTGATGTGTGATCATATATTTTATTTAGCTGTTATATCTCTTTAGTTTGCTTCAATCTGAAATAATTCCTCAGTCCTTTTCTCTTTGTTTTTCATTACTTGGATACTTTGATAACTATGGCAGTTTTGGGCAGAAGTTCCATAGAAATAATAGTTTGTTCTAATTGCATCAGGAGAACATGATGCTGAATTGTTCTGTTACCAGTGATATTCAATTTTTCACTTTGTTACAGTGATTCTGGGCTTTTCTGCATTGGTAAGTTAATTAATAATTACATTTTACTTATTAATAATTAAATAAAATTAAATAGAAGATATTTTGACACTATATAAATATCCTATTCCACATCAAATTTTGAGCCACTAATTTTAGCAGTTGATGTCAATTCTTTGTCTGAATCCATTATCCTTATGATAGTAGCCAAATGATGGTTTTCTATTTCTGTCATCCCATTTATATTTATTAGTAGGTACTCTACTGTAAGACAGAACTCACCTCTCTTCCTTATGTATTGATTTATATCAACATGGACTCATAGATTCCTATTTTACTCAATGTGTCACAATTCATTAATATCATTATTTATTTTGAAGCTCAGTATTTTCCAGACTTGGCCAGTAGGAAAACCTTCAAGCTAACTCCTATGCACTTTTGACAATTTTCATTATTTTTAAAACATTTCCTCACATTCTGACACAGCAAAATGTTCCAGGTTCATCTTGTACTTCCTCTGTTCCTGCTCTGGTGTCAAGGATCATTGATTCTTGGCTCTTGGGGTGGTACTGTTTCTGGTTCCTCTCATGAGACAGAGCTGGAAAAAAATTCATGTACCCACACTATATCTATTTCCAAATATGTCTTCTATATAAATGTTAGCAACCTTGAGATCACACTTTGACCTTGGCATTCTAATCCACTGCCCCATGGTTAATCCTAGCCTTATTCATTTTTATACTTTTAACTGCCTTTTGTAACCTGGCTCCCATTATACATGATATATTTACTTATATACTTTTTCTCCCTGTGCATAATCTCTTTACCACCAGAGCCATTTCCACAGCCCAAGACAAGCACCTGTCACCCTTTATCCCAGGATTGTTGCCCTATACACTGTTCTGGGCATGACTTCTCCACCCACACTAGACAGGTTGGCGAATTGTTTAGACTCAACAAAGGGAAAGGTATTTAAAAATTTTATAATAAAAAAAGTACTTGGGGCTTCCCTGGTGGCGCAGTGGTTGAGAGTCCGCCTGCCGATGCAGGGGGCGCGGGTTCGTGTCCCGGTCCGGGAAGATCCCACATGCAGCGGAGCGGCTGGGCCCGTGAGCCATGGCCGCTGAGCCTGTGCGTCTGGAGCCTGTACTCCGCAACGGGAAAGGCCACAGCGGTGAGAGGCCCGCGTACCGCAAAAAAAAAAAAAAAAAAAGTACTTAACAGTGACAGTTTAAATTTTCTTTCCAATTTGGTTGCATTTCATTTATTGTTGTTGCATAACTGCTGTGGATAGGACTTTCAGTTGAATAAAAGTGGGGAGAGTGGGCAAACTTGTCTTGTTCTTGATCTTAGAAGAAAAGTATCAGAATTTTACTGTTGAATATAATATTAGATGTGGGTTTGTCATACAAGGCCTTGATAATGTTGAGGTGCATTGCCTCTATTCCTATTTTGTTGAGAGTTTTTATTGTAAATGGATGTCAAGTGATTTTTCTGCATCTATTGAGGTGATCATATAATTTTTATCTTTCATTTTGTTAATATGATGTATCATGTTGATTGACTTGTGGATGTTGAACTATCCTTGCATCCTTGGAAGAAATAGCACTTGATTATGGTGTATGGTACTTTTAGGTTATTGTTAAATTCAGCTTGATACTATTTTGTTGAGAACTTTTGCATCTATGTTCATTAGGAATATTGGCCTGTAATTTTCTTTTTTTGTGATGTCTTTGTCTGGTTTTGGTATCAAAGTAATGCTGGCCTCATAACAGGAGTTTGAAAGCATTCCCTCCTCTTCAAATTTTTGGAAGAGTTTGAGAAGGATACATATTAAATCTTTGAATGTTTGGTAGATTTCTCCAATAAAGCTGTTTGGTCCTGGGCTTTTGTTTTTTGGAATGTTTTGATTACTGATTCAATCTCCGTACTATTTAGTAATCAGTCTATTAAGATTTTCTATTTCTTCATGATTCAGTCTTGAAAGATTTTATATTCCTAGGAATTTATCCTTTTGGTTAAATTGATTAACAATTGGTTGTCCAAGTTCTTGACATTTAATTGTTCTCTCTTTCATTTTCAATTTTATTTATTTGAGCATCCTGTTTTTGTTTCTTGGCAAATCTAGATAAAGGTTTTATCAATTTATCTTTAAAAAAAACCAGATGTTAGTTTCATTTATCTTTCTTTTGTCTCTTTAATCTCAATTAAATTTCATTTATTTCTGCTGTGATCAGTATTATTTCCTTCCTTCTACTAACTGTGGTCTTTGCTTTTTCTAGTACATTTAAGTGTAAAGTTAGATTACAGGCCAAAATATCTGACAAATATAGATGCAAAAATCCTCAACAAGATATTAGCAAACCAAATCCAACAACACATAAAAAGGATCACACACAATGATCAAGTTGGATTCATCCCAGGGTCACAAGGATGGTTCAACATAGGCAAATCAATCAATGTGATACACCACATCAACAAAAGAAAACCACATCATCATCTCAATGATGCAGAAAAGACATTTGATAAAATGCAACATCCATTCTTTATAAAAACTCTCACCAAAGTGGGTATAGAGGGAACATATCTCAACATAATAAAAACAATTTATGAGAAAATCACAGCCAACATAATACTCAATGGTGAAAAGCTGAAAGCCTTCCCACTAAAATCTGGAAAATGACAAGTATGACTACTCTCACTTCTCTTATTCAACATAGTATTAGAAGTCCTAGCCACAGCAATCAGACAAGAAAAAGAAAGAAAATATATCCAAATAGAAAGGGAATACATAAAACTATTATTATATGTAGATGGCATGATAGAAAACCCTAGAGATTCCACACAAAAACTATTATAACTGATACACAAATTCAACAAGGTAGCAGGGTAGAAGATTAACATACAGAAATCTGTTGCAATCTTTATGCTAACAATGAAATATCAGAAAGTGAAAGTTTAAAAAATTACTTTTAAAATTGTGTCAAAAAAATAAAATACCTAGGGATAAACCTGACCAAGGAGGTGAAAGACTTATACACTGAGCACTATAAAACATTGATAAAGGAAATTGTAGATGATTTACAGAAATGGAAAGACATACCATGTTCTTGGATTGTAAAAATGAATGTAGTTAAAATGGCCATACTACCCAAAGCAATCTACAGATTTAATGTGGTCCCTATCAAATTACCCATGACATTTTTCACAGAACTAGAATAAATAATCCTAAAATTTATAAAAAAACAGAAAAGACCCAGAATTGCCAAAGCAATCCTGTGGAAAAAGAACAAAGGAGGAGGCATAACCCTCCCAGACTTGACAATACTACAAAGCTACAGTGAAAAAATGGTGTGGTATTGGCACAAAATCAGACATATGGATCAATGGGACAGAATAGAGAGCACAGAAATAAACCCACACACCTATGGTCAATTAATATTTTGGCAAAGGAGGCCAGAAAATACAATAGAGAAAAGACAGTCTCTTCAGCAAGTAGTGTTGAGAAAGCTGGACAGCTGCATGTAAATCAATGAAGTTAGAACACTCCCTCACACCATACACAAAAATAAACTCAAAATGGCTTAAAGACTTCAATATAAGAAATGACATCATAAAACTCCTAAAAGAGAACATAGGCAAAACATTCTCTGGCACAAATTATAGAAATACTTCCTTAGATCAGTCTCCTATGGCAATAGAAATAAAAGCAAAAATAAACAAATGGGACCTAATCAAACTTATAAGCTTTTGCACAACAAAGGAGACCATAAAAAAACCCAAAAAGACAACCTTCAGAATGGGAGAAAACATTTGCAGATCATGTGATTGACTAGGGATTAATTTCCAAAATATACAAAGAGCTTATACAGTTCAATATGACAAACAAAAGCACAACTCAATCAAAAAATGGGCAGAAGACCTAAATATTCATTTCTCCAGACATACAGATGGCCAATAAGCACATGAAAAGATTCTCAACGTCTCTAATTATTAAAGAAATGCAAATCAAAACTACAATGACATATCACCTCAGAGCAGTTAGAATGGTCATCATCAAAGTCTGCAAATAATAAATTCTGGAGGGACTTCCCTGGCAGTCTGGTGGTTAAGACTCCACACTTCCAATACAGGGGGCATGGGTTTGATCCCTGGTCTGGGAACTAAGATCCCACATGCTGTGTGGTGGGGCCAGAAAAATAAAAAACAAGCTGGAGAAGGTGTGGAGCAAAAGGAACACTCCTACACTGATAGTTGGGATATAAGTTGGTGCAGCCACTATGGAGAATAATATGGAGGTTCCTTAAAAAACTAAAAATAGAATTACTATATGATCCACCAATCTCACTCCTGAGCATATATCTGGAGAAAATTCTAATTAGAAAAGACACATGCACCTCAGTGTTCATAGCAGCATTATTTACAATAGCCAAGACATGGAAGCAACCTAAATGTCCAGTGACAGAGGAATGGATAAAGAAGATGTGGTACATATACACAATGGAATATTATTCAGTCATAAAAAAGAATGGAATAATGTCATTTGCAGTAACATGGATGGATCTGGAGATTATCATACTAAGTGAAATAAGGCAGAGAAACACATAATAATATTAAGAGATATAATATTAAGAGATATTTGTAGAGAAATCTGTTTTAGCTGATCATCATTCCCCATTTTCCCCAGTGTTAAGCACTGTTTTAGCCCTCCGGAATCCTGAATTTCTACCTAGTGATAAAGTCAACTCTATTTTATATTAGAATGTTTTCTGTGTAATATGCCCTTAGCTTTCATTAATGACTTCTTTAATTTTGGTTTTAGACTGGACATGGAATGATGACTCTAAAGCTGACTGTTTATGCTGAGGTATTCCACATTTCCTTTTGGAAGGTTTTAGAGTTTAAAACGGAATGTTGTAAGCCAAGGAAGTCCATTCATTCATTACTGTATTCAATAAACATGTATTCATCAGCGTCTATCTACTAAACACTGCTAAGTGCTGAGGCTAGAACAGTGAATGAAACAGATGAGGATGGTGCTTATGAAGATTTCACATGGTGCATAAAGACAGGGATGGGGGAGACTTCATCACGTCTCTGATAGCCTGTAACAGAGAGGTCCCAGCTCTCCTCTCAAGGGATGCAGTGGCTTGGATGATGAAGCATGAGGAATGCTGGGGTAAAAGTTAATTGTTTGAGCTTATTTAAATCTTAGTCAAAATGTTTTCCTTTGAGCTTTGTGTAAGGCCTGCACAGGAGAAAATGTTTCAATCCACACATTTCCTCTGTTCTCTATGTTAACAAGAATACACCCCCTCCAGGGAAGCTGCCTAGATGCCTATTAAAATGTACATTCTTGAAATAATAGCAAGGTGATAAAATGACATATAATCAGTGGAATTGCACCTTGTGAATACCTATATTATAGAACTTATACTGTATTGCACTTTACCCCTTCATCACTAGAGTGAAATCAACTAGAGCATATTATTCAGCTTTGAATTCACTGCTCCATCAAGCAGAGTGACTGCCAAAATATGGTTGCTCAAAATAAGTTGAAAAATTGGTGAACATATTCATTTATGGTTTTACATTAAAAACTTATTACATGCTAGAATAAAAGATATATCTACTGAAGAGAAGAAGTTTATCTGGGCCCTTAAAACTAAGTAATAATCACACTAAATTAAAATTTTGTGAATGAGCGTTATGTGCTAGAGGTAGGGTTACAGCAAGGTTTTCCCCAGATGTACCAAACACATTTTTTAATCTTTTGTGTCAAAGTATGAATATACTTCTGGGCTAATCGTATACATATCACAGTGGAGGAAAATAAACAATGACAAAGACTTAGAAGTTATTGTTATAGAGTGAATTGTGTCTCCCTAAATTTCATATGTTGAAGCCTTAATCTCACTGGGATGGTGTTTGGAGATGAGACCTTTAGGGAGGAAACTGAGGTTAAATCAGGTCACAATGGTGGGGTCCTAATCCAATAGAACTGGTGTCCTTGTAGGAACAGGATGGGACATCACAGAGTTTTTTTCTCCCTGTATGCACCAAGGAAAGGTCATGTGAGGGCACAGCAAGAAAGACTGAAAGCCAAGAACAGAGTTCTCACCAGAAACCAACTTTAAATGTACCTTGATCTTGGATTTGTATTCTCCAGAACATTGTGAAAATAAATTTCTGTTGTTTAAGCCACTCAGCTTGTGGTAGCTTTTTATGGCAGCCCAAGCAGACTCATGCCTTTGTGTTCATGGAAACTATGAATTGCAAATCACTTTGGCAGTATAACTCATAAAATAATTAATCTCAGATGAAAATATTTAACATAACATCTAATGTTACATAAAACCTCTGGACAGAACTTTCCAAACTAGCAGTCTCACCTACACAGAATATCTAGTCACTCCTTAATGATGGCAGGAGATGAGGGTTTAGAGCATTTTAAGATAGTAATTACTCTCTAATGACAGAGAATCTACAGCAAAGATGGGTTTTACATTTTATTTTCAAAAGGAAAGAAGTAAAGAAGAAAGAGTAGGGAGAGAGGCAGGAGGGAGAAAGTCAAGGACGGAGAGAAGCAGGGAGAAGAAGGAAGGAGAAGAAAGGAGCCACTACTCATCAGTAGCCCACTTTTGCTCTGCCCCTCATGCCCCTCATGCCTTGTTTCCATTCTACACCAGCTTTGCTCTAAGTTCTATCATTACAGTCATTCCCTCATCTACATCTTCCACCAATTTATCCCTTCTTTCCTTCATTATAATTCACTTGCATACAGTCATGGTTATTATGTCCTACAGTCAGTCAACTCTGTTTTAAAGGCACTACCCTCTTACTTTGGCTGGTGATCTCATTTTTTCCTGTGGGTACTGAATACTCTAAACTTCAGTGATATGGATAAGAGAGAAACACCCTCAAGCAGGAAACAAGGTGATGCCTGCCTGGAGGGTCTACCACAGCCATGACTGCCACCTGAGGTGAGACGGAAAGGATGAGATGAAGTGGTAGAGTTGTCTGGCCCAGTTCACCTCTTGCATCATCGAGATCCTCATGATCTCATGCATGTCCACTCTATTGATTAGACTTCAGATACTGACCAGCTGCAGTCTCTTAAAAGCACTGAATATCAAGTGTTCAGACATATAATCTACACTCCCCTTTACTGCAACTGATAATATTAATTATTTACCTCCTCCACCATTCATTCTAGATTTTCTTCATCTTTCGTCACCGTTTCCGTTGGTTTAGGTTGCTTTTCTGATGGGGACACCCAGACCTTCCCTGAGGAGTCTGAGCCCTTGCCAGGCTTGGGTTATGGCAATTGTTTATTCCCATTACCACCAGTGAACACCTACTATTTAACAAGCCCCTGATAATAATCCTGGTCAATTACTCCTGCCAGATGTTTTTTTCTATCTTTGCCTACTAGTCTATCACCTTGGAGAGCTCAAAATGATTAGGTGGGAGTCATAGCTGAAGCTCAGTGAAAACATCAGAGTTTCCCCTTGGAAATATTCTCCTGATAGGAAAAAAGGATCTCCTATCCAGTAGATACTAAGGATGGAATCAATATTTATACACTATGGCAAAGATACTTATGATGAGAGGGGCTGTTTCTGCTTCTATCTTCCAATTTCTAGACTCAAGTGTTCTAGCTTTAGAGGACACAGCAGCATGGACTGCAGTTACATCAGTGCCTGTTCCACATCTTTGATGACAGTGCCATCAGTCTTCAGTATATTGTCCCCAAGCGGGCACATTCGCTGAGCTAAGAGTTCATGCTATTGTTCTGAGACCAGATGCTTTCAGGTGAGCAGACACCCAACTGGCTGGAAGTTTTCCTTAAGGTGAGAGGTCCATGAGAACACCCTCAGATTCCATAATTTACTAGAAGGATTCACAGGACTCAGAAAGAGCTGTTATACTTGGAGTTATAGTTTATGACACTGGAAGATTATGAATTAAAATCAGCAAAGGGAAAAGGTGATGTCCAGGAGAAGCCAGGTGTGAGCAACAAGATGTCCCTCCCCAGTGAAGCTGCACACGGTGTGATGAATTCTCCCAGCAATAATGTGTGTCTACACATGCAAGTTCACCAACCAGGGATTCTCACCTGAACCCAGGTGCTCAGTGTTTTCATCAGCAGCCAATCACCCCCAATGCTGCTGTAGGTAGCATTTCCATGACTGATCAGCTATTCACAGCTCAGCCTCCTGGAGCAAAAAGAGGTGTTCATCATAAATCCCATTGTTAGGATAAATTTCTCTCATCACACTGTTCTTTCATGGGAATCAGACAAGGGTCAGTGCCAAGGACAAGCCTTTCTTTTGAACATGTTTGGTTTAAGCAACGCAAGCCTGCTGAGTTCACCCTTTCTTGCACCATCTCCTTACGTGTAAAATGGGTCTCCCGGTCTAAAATGATATTATGTGATTTATACCATAATTAAAAATGTGATTCTGATATTGGTAAAGTGGGACTGTTGTAAGCTCTCTGAGGGTGGCAGTAGCAGAAGAGTCAGAGGTGCCCAAGGACAGAAACAACATGATGCATCCTTAAAACAAGACTCACAGAGTGTGGTGAGTGAACCCCACCCCCAGAACTGTTCAATCCTGACACCGCTGAAACCAGAGACAGAGCAGGAAGATCAGAGTCAGATAGAGGATGGGGGTTGGAGAAGCACCACACAACACCCATCAGATTTCTTCACCTTTCCTCTGGTGTGGGGGCTGAACACCAGCTCTGACTGCCCTGAGGAACTGGTGGAGGAGAAGCAAAGAACAAGACTCCACGCTCCTTTCCTACTCATCCTCCCATGGGTCCAGGGAAGCTTGCGCCAGGCTCCAGCAGCTGTAAACTTAGTGGGGGTTGCTGAGGTGGAGAGCAGGCAGAAGTCGTACCGTTCAGCACATGGATCAGAGCCAGCAGTGAACTCACCAGCCCTAGTTTCAATCAGGTGATAAGTAAATACTATATTGTTATGTGCTGCCTTGAGAATGAATGCAGAGCTCTTTCAAAGAAGGATACGTGTCATAGGCAGGAATGGAATATCCATGTTCTAAAATAATTGAGAGAATAAACAGGGAATCTTGGGGTCAGGGGGGATAGTTACAACCAATTGCCAAAGAGTCATTGGGATACTCTGGGTGCAAAAAGCAGAAAAATGATACAAAATCACAGATATCATCGACAACTCGTTGGTCTCCAAATGGAACCAGTTGCAGCTAACATGTCTTCTTACTTTTTCTTTCCCTGTGTAAGACAGGTTTTTGTCTAGAGACCTAAAAATTTGCAGTTTGTAAATCTGTGTCTAGTGACCTCGTAGGAAACTCAATGTATCCTGGCCATGAAATACTCAGTTAAACTGCCCAGATGTTGCCGTGGAAAAGAGTTCCCAAATTGTAAAATGTTTATGTCTGCACCACATTTTATTTGTAGTTTTTGTGGTGCAATGAGCATAAGTTCTCAGGAGGGTTCCTTCATAAGGCTGCTGTTCAGAACTTAGTTTCACACTCACACACACACACACACACACACACACACACACACAAGCACACAGCATCCTGGTGAAGCGTAACAATTTTTTTCACAAGGTAGTTAGAGTTCTGAAGAATCTATAGACATTTGCTACAATTCTACATGTAATTTCCATTGTATGCCTAATTGCAATTTCATTTTTAAGTTATAATATTTAAAACAAATTAATCTTCTAGTTCTATGTTAAATTATGCCTTTATTCTCTTTGGAGTGATGCATAGTTGTAAATATCAGTCTAGTGCACCCATTACTTTGTACTTGCCTTGCCTTAGTTTATCATGTACCAAATTGTGGCAACAAGTTCCTAATTTACCACCTGCTTTCTTTCTGGGGTCCCTTCTATGGGCCTTTGTATCATTCCCAAGCTTAGAAAACTCTCATGTGGCTTCTAATCACGTGTACAGTACGTCTTGAACCCATCATAACCCAACACTAGCTGCCTTTACTCAGAATATTCTCCATCTACCTCACCACGGTGCTCATGCACACCTCCAGAACAAGAGTGTCTCTTACAGCTTAGAACATCTTCTTTCCTTCACGTCAACTCCAGGCTTTATCTTTTAGAACATAAATCAAATACCAGGTCATCAACACCCCTTCCCTTATTCTTCAGACAATTTTCTGAGCCCTTCATATGCTGCTCCTTTGCTTGATTTGGTATCTGACAAAACAATTTTCTGATATCGGGATTACTTACCCTGGGGTTCCCCACAAGCTTACAGACTCCTGGAGTAGAAGGACCATGCCTTGGTCTTCACTTAGAACCTTCACAACTTACTGGTATGTCTGACTCCGTCACTTTATGAGAAATTACTCTTCATGGGACTTGGTTCACATCATGATTAAGGGGATAACAAGAGGAAAAGTTTTATGATTTTTGTGCTTCAGTGCTTTCACTGAGCAATTCTGTGGAATTTTCATAAAGGAAGATCGACGTTACGCTCTAATGAATTTGCATGTGTGCCATGCATATTCTCAGAATAATTTTAAACCCGGCATCTCCCTGACTCACTGCAGTGGTGGTTATTATCACAGTTTTCAAGAAGACACTGAGACATAAAGAGGAAAATGATAAATAATATGACCTTGGAGATAGAGCATAAGTTAGTTTTGCTCATGTCAGCATCCGGATCCTTAATGTAGTCAAAATAAGTTTGGGAAAATTATCATAAGCTGTTATTTTACATTGTGTCAGCAATTCTCTAGAGTATTATATTATGCTATTAACTATGTTGCATTAATTCTTGTTACTCTGTAAACATATGGTTATTAGATTAGAATATTATTAGCATAAATACAGTCTCAAGTAACATGAAAATTAACATGAGAAACTTAGAATCAGCCAAGAAACACCATTTTCATGGGCTCATTGAAACCTCCTCTATTTGCATGAAGGACCAAGCAAGTGATTGGTGTTTTAGAAATAGTAGGACAGCCACACTGTTTACAGGGCAAAACATTATGCAATAATAAGAAGCAAGTCATACTTTGACAGCCATTAAAAATGTCCTTTACTTCTGCTTCTTCAAAGCTCTTAAGCTAAATTTGTTATATTTGGGGGCAGCCATTATTATTATTTTGTTTTATTATTCTGACCCTCTTGTAGATCCTTGCAAAGAGTGATTACCCAAAGTTAAGAATTTAGAAAAGATATTTTATCTTCTATACCACAGCTCAAAATCATCCTGGTACCCACTGACTTTGTTCAGAATTTCAGAAATAAAATTTTATTACATTTTATTTATATTTATTTTATATTTATATTATTTATATTAATATTATTATATTATATATAAATATATAATTAATAATTATATAATATATAATAATATATAATTAATAATTATATTATATATTATAATATTATTATATATTAATTTATATTATATATTATTATATATTATATTTATTTATATTTTATTTTTATTATATTATATTTTATTTATTTGATTATATTGCACTGCACTATAAACTTCCACTGTGAAAACAATTTGGAAGAATCCTAAGTGGATAAACTATGAAACTGCAGGCAGACTGACATATTTCCCAGTGAAGGAACCGGATTATTTTTGAGAAAATCAATATTATGCCCACACTGATATCATTTTTATTCAACAAGAGGGAATACAAGCAGAGACACCTTAAAGTAAATGAGGATACCTTGAAATTATTGAAAAGTCATGCTTGGCCGAGTTCGTTTCTGAGGTACTCACAGCGAGAAGTTGCATGCCAAAACGTAGCATGAAGAGTACAGGAAATGAACGACCTTTCAGAACTTTTTTAGAAAAATGGTATTTAAGTTTAGAGAATCTTGACATTTTGGAAGCACAGCCACAAATAGTGAGTAATATCAGAATTAGGTATTTTTAAATCTGAAGAATTTTAAGCCAACTTTTCAAAAGAAGTAATTTTTTTGGACACATGTCACTGAATCATTATTCACATAGAGATAAAAAGCCTTGTAGCCAGTGAAAAAGACATACTCCTTCTTAGACTCTGAAATTTTAAATATATGAATGGAGCCCTGATATTCTCTTAAAACATTAAATAACCAAAAAAGGTATAATACCATGTACAAAAACTTCCCTCACTAAAAAAAAAAAAAAAAAAAATCTCTTTGGTCCTTGGTCTTCTTTTCAATTTTTATTTTTTTCTAAAATGATTTCTTTTTTTAGGTTAGTTAAAAACTTTCAAACTAGAATGTTAAAAATGTTAACACTAATTAGTTATTTAGTGCTTTCTATGTAGTAGACCCTGTGTTAGGGACATCATATCATAATTGATTTTGTGTTCTATTTCCCATGATCATCTTCAGATGAAACCTATCATGGGGCGTGGGGAAGGGAAGAGGGTGCAATGTTGCCTGGACTAGGGGGGCCTGAGTGGCATCACTCCTGTTCACTGTCTTAAATTATCCGTCACTAGTTCTGGAGTTTTGGGGATGAGGTTTTACTCTCAGTCTCTTCAGTTGTGAGTCAGAGATTGAATTAACCAAATATTTCCATTACCAAAACATTTTAAGTGATGGTATTCACTTTTAATGATTTTTTATAAAAAGCTTTATTTTTACAAATAGCAATAATGATATTGTGAGCTCTTAGCTTTTGTCTCTGAACTTCTCTTCTAATTTATATTTACTCTCATTCTCATTTTGTATTATTTGTTTTATTCAGCCATATTATTGTATTGTTTCTGCTGTAAGGCAAATAAATCATTGTAGAAGAAAACAATATATACACGTATACATAACCAGGTGTATATATGCATATAAATTAAACTGCAAACTTTACAGCAGGGAAGACAAAAGCTGTTGCTACTTTATTTTATTTTTCTTTTGATAGTGGTTGTTACATAAATGAGCCAAAGATGGGCTCCAAATATTTGTGTACTTTTTCACAGTGGGCTGCTACCTATTAGCTCAAAAGCCCGCTGGCACCAAACTCAAATTTTTACACATCCAATTGTTTAAAATGCAGTCAAAATAATCAGATTTTCAGCCTGTTAGAGCCCACTTGCTTTTCATACCCCATGACACTGCACTCAATATGTACTGGCCATAGATGGGATAAACCCAAGGACTCTAAGCCCCCGCTGCCCTCCAACCCAGAGACTCTCGCTGGGCTGCTTGCTGAGTGACATTGCCTGGACATGGAAGGCCCTCTTGGACTCCCCTCTCCTCTGGAAGTTCCCTCCCCCTCCTCCTCTTCTCCTGATGTTAAGGACCTTCTCAGGGTACAAACTTGTCAAAGCATCCCCTCAATAAACCTTACTGTGTGCTACTGCCCCCTGATGGTCATATCTTTTTCCTTGTTCAGCACCTGCATCCTTCACACTCATTATCGTGGTGAAACAAAAATAAGACATGGAACCAAATATATATATTTTGCGTCCTCTATCTAATATACACTGTACTGAGCATTTTTCATTCACTCTATTATTTTACCTTATGAAATTCTTACTCACTGGGTAAAGGTGTTATTATCCCCTGACAAATAAGAAAATCAAAAGAGCACATCAAGTCTTCCACATCTAGGAAGAAATGTAACTTAAGTGGTGATGAAGAACAAACTCAACCGTCACATTCCATTCTTTTTCTGGTTATAAATCACCAGCCCATCTACTTTGAGCTCTCTACTTTTATTTTTAATTCATTATGAAGTCCTGTTATGCCATCCTGACATGTATCAGGGATTTAATTTTTTCCAAGACTCATTTTCTTTACTTGCAAAACAAATTCAAAAAAATCCGTTCTAAATGTACAAGCCCACATGAAAAGAAGCATAAGTAATTACTTTATCATCTATGAGGAGTTCATACATATAAAAGCATTATTTCTTTTTTTAATTCTGAAATGACAGTGGGCAGTGGATCCATACATTGTGGACATCATGATATAGATACCAAATAATTCAAATGGTGATGTGAACCATTATTACAGAACTTACTTGTGCCAAGGCAATATCTGGTGCATAAATGGTAAGAATTCATTATTTTGAATCCATTAACAAAATACTGATTTGATAGGTCGCTGAAGACATGGATGAAAAAACTACTCCTTAGCAGTCTGAAAAGAAGTAGTTTTCCAAAGGCAATTTAAGTCTGAATTAAGTTTTTTTTACATTAGAAAATAATGCAAGAACTGAAACATTTTCCTCATTTAGAAAGTATTTTTATTTTAGCAGTACCATTATCTTGCAACATAGGTTAAGAAAGATAGCAGAATAGTTTTTAATTTTAAATTTATTTTTAAAAATAAGAAAAAACCTAATAAAATAATATTTGTAAAGCTAGTGTTACAAGTACAGATATTTTCAATTAATTTTTCACTGTTGAATTGATTGCCCATGGTCAACAGGAGTGAGATTCCCAGCTGCTGCTGCAGTTATATGTCACTATTTGTCCTTATTCTGCCAGATGCATGATTAGGTAATTTATGAAATAACAAAAGGAAGTCATAGTTCATTTAAACAGCAAATTGTAGAAGAATTTCTTTGAGAAATTGAATAATTCAAAAGAAATACTCAACCTCATTTTCTATTGGGAGGTAACAAGAGGTACATTTACATCAAAACTTTAAGGGGTGTGTTTGTGTGTGTGTGTGTATTTATACCTATATTTTAAGACAGAATTTTAAAGCAGTAATAAATTATGAATTTGGCCCCTAATGGAAGTTTGTTAGAATATCAGAAGTTTGCACAGAACAAGTTTTTCTTATTGAACTCAATTGCCTGCCTTCATTTAGACTTGAAAGGTCAAATCTCAAGCTTTCTCTTGTAAAGATATTGGCTTACAGAACCTCTTGCTTATTGTAAGACAGCATATCTGACATAGACTTTGTGAATTTAGAGTCAAAATGTGCATTTAGGACCCTACTAGAATTTTGTTCTCAATAAAGTTCTTATAAAATAGCTTTATAAATTTAATGAATGTCACATTGTAAAACAGTGACATAAGACCTCTGAGAATCACATCCTTCTGGTTCTCCTCTGGCTCTTCCTACTTCTCGCCAGTCTCCCTGTGGACAACTTTTCTACAAAATGCCTCTTAAGTATTCCTGCTTTTCCAGTGTTCAGACTCACTTTGCTACCCACTTTGAATATTCTCAAAACACTGCTAAGTCTACCAGAGCCACCTACATGCTCATGATCTCCAAATTAACTGTATGCACTGCTGTCTCCTTACCAGCAGTGATTACCCATCTGCCACCTTTCTATGTCCTGATGTTAGAGTCTGGGCCACCAGAGAGGGACTGGGAGAAAGGCAGAGGGAGGGATTTTATCCCCATGCAGATTTCAAAGGTTATCTCTTTCTGCTTTCTCCTAAAATTTGGGTTCCATCTATGTTGCTCTATTTATAATTACTTTAATAGTCTATGTTCCCTTCTTATATTGTACATGGTGTTTACTCTGCATTGAACACATTTTTCCACTCATTTAGTTGGTTGATTTATACTCATTCTAGGTTCAAACATGACCTTCTCTTGGAATATTGTTTAAAAGCCTATACATTGTTTAACAAGGACCTAGAATCTAAAGAGCAAAAAAACAATGATGAACAACACAATAACTGAAATTAAAAATTGTCTAGAAGGGATCAATAGCAGAATAACTGAGGCAGGAGAACGGATAAATGATCTGGAAGATAAAATAGTGGAAATAACTACTGCAGAGCAGAATAAAGAAAAAATAATGAAAATAATTGAGGACAGTTTCAGAGACTTCTGGGACAACATTAAATGCACCAACATTCAAATTATAGGGGTCCCAGGAGAAGAAGAGAAAAATAAAGGGACTGAGAAAATATCTGAAGAGATTATAGTTGAAAACTTCCCTAATATGGGAAAAGAAATAGTTAATCAAGTCCAGAAAGCACAGAGAGTGCCATAAGGATAAATCCAAGGCAAAACACACCAAGACACATATTAATCAAACTATCAAATATAAAATACAAAGAAAAAATATTAAAAGCAGCAAGGGAAAAACAACACATAACACACAAGGGAATCCTCATAGGGTTAACAGCTGATCTTTCAGCAGGAACTCTGCAAGCCAGAGGGAGTGGCAGGACATTTTTAAAGTGATGAAGGAGAAAATTCTACAGCCAAGATTACTCTACCCAGCAAGGATCTCATTCAGATTGGATGGAGAAATTAAAACCTTTACAGACAAGCAAAAGCTAAGAGAATTCAGCACTGTCAAACCAGCTTTACAACAAATACTAAAGGAACTTCTCTAGGCAGGAAACACAAGATAAGAAAAAGATCTACAATAACAAACCCAAACAATTAAGAAAATGGTAATAGGAACATACATATCAATAATTACCTTAAATGTAAATAGTTAAAATGCTCTAACCAAAGAACATAGACTGGCTGAATGGATACAAAAACAAGAACGGTATATATGTTGTCTACAAGAGACCCACTTGGGACCTAGGGACACATACAGACTGAAAGTGAGGGGATGGAAAAAGATATTCCATGCAAATGGAAATCAAAAGAAAGCTGAGGTAGCAATTCTCATATTAGACAAAATAGACTTTAAAACAAAGACTATTACAAGAGACAAAGAAGGACACTATATAATGATTAAGGGATCAATACAAGAAAAAGATATAACAATTGTAAATATTTATACACCCAACATAGGAGCACCTCAATACATAAGGCAAGTACTAACAGCCATAAAAGAGGAAATTGACAGTAACACAATCATTGTAGGGGACTTTAACAACCCACTTTAACCAATGGAAAGATCATCCAAACAAAATAAATAAGGAAACACAAGCTTTAAATGATACATTAAACAAGATGGACTTAGTTGATATTTATAGGACATTCCATCCAAAAACAACAGAATACACTTTCTTCTCAAGTGCTCATGGAACAGTCTACTGGATGGATCGTATCTTAAATCACAGATCAAACCTTGGTAAATTTAAGAAAATTGAAATCATATCAAGTATATTTTCTGACCACAACACTATGAGACTAGATATCAATTACAGGAAAACAACTGTAAAAAATACAAACACATGGAGGCTAAACAATACACTACTTAGTAACCAAGAGATCACTGAAGAAATCAAAGAGGAAATTAAAAAAATACCTAGAAAAAAATGACAATGAAAACACAATGAACCAAAACTTATGGGATGCAACAAGAGCAGTTCTAAGAGGGAAATTTATTGCAATACAATCCTACCTTAAGAGAAAAGAAGCATCTCGAATAAAAAACCTAATCTTACACGTAAAGCTATTACAGGAAGAAGAAGAACAACAACAACAACAAAAAACAAAGTTAGCAGAAGGAAAGAAATCATAAAGATCAGATCAGAAATAAATGAAAAAGAAAGGAAGGAAATCATAGCAAAGATCAATAAAGCTAAAAGCTGGTTCTTTGAGAAGATAAACAAAATCAATAAACCATTAGCCAGAGTCATCAAGAGAAAAAGGGAGAAGACTCAAATCAATAGAATTACAAATGAAGAAGGAGAAGTAACAACTGACCCTGCAGAAATACAAAGAATCATGGGAGATTACTACAAGCAACTCTATTGCAATAAAATGGACAACCTGGAAGAAATGGACACATTATTAGAAATGTACAACCTTCTGAGACTGAACCAGGAAGATATAGAAAGTATGAACAGACCAATCACAAGCACTGAAATTGAAACTGTGATGAAAATTCTTCCAACCAACAAAAGCCCAAGACCAGATGGCTTCACAGGTAAATTCTATCAAACATTTAGAGAAGAGCTAACACGTATCTTCTCAAACTCTTCCAAAATATAGCAGAGGGAGGAATATGTCCAAACTCAATCTACAAGGCCACCATCACCCTGATACCAAAACCAGAAAATGATGTCACAAAGAAAGAAAACTACAGGCCAATATCATTGATGAATATAGATGGCAAAATCCTCAACAAAATACGAGCAAACAGAATTCAACAGCACATTAAAAAGATCATCCTCCATGATCAAGTGGGGTTTATCCCAGGAATGCAATGATTCTTCAATACACACAAATCAATCAATGTGATACACCATATTAACAAATTGAAGGAGAAGAACCATATGATCATCTCAATAGATGCAGAGAAAGCTTTCAACAAAATTCAACACCCATTTATGATAAAAACCCTGCAGATGGTTTCCCTGGTGGTGCAGTGGTTGAGAGTCCACCTGCCAATGCAGGGGACACAGGTTCATGCCCCAGTCCAGGAAGATCCCACATGTCGCAGAGTGGCTAGGCCCGTGAGCCATGGCCTCTGAGCCTGCACGTCTGGAGTCTGTGCTGCGCAATGGGAGAGGCCACAACAGTGAGAGGCCTGTGTACCAAAAAAAAAAAAAACCAAAAAAACAAAAAACCTGCAGAAAGTAGGCATAGAGGGAACTTACCTCAACCTAATAAGGGCCATATATGAAAAACCCACAGCCAACATCATCCTCAATGGTGAAAAACTGAAACCATTTCCACTAAGATCAGTACCAAGACAAGGTTGCCCACTCTCACCACTATTATTCAACATAGATTTGGAAGTTTTAGCCACAGCATTCAGAGAAGAAAAAGAAATAAAAAGAATCCAAATTGGAAAAGAAGAAGTAAAGCTGTCACTGTTTGAAGATGACATGATACTATACATAGAGACTCCTAAAGATGCTCCCAGAAAACTACTAGAGCTAATCAATGAATTTGGTAAAGTAGCAGGATACAAAATTAATGAACAGAAATCTCTTGCATTCCTTTATAGTAATGATGAAAAATCTGAAAATGAAATTAAGAAAACACTCCCATTTCCATTGCAACAAAAAGAATAAAATACCTAAGAATAAACCTACCTAAGGAGACAAAAGACCTGTATGCAGAAAATTATAAAACACTGATGAAAAAAATTAAAGATGATACAAATAAATGGATAGATATACCATGTTCTTGAATGGGAAGAATCAACATTGTGAAAATGACTATACTACCCAAAGCAATCTACAGATTCAATACAATCCCTGTCAAACTACTAGTGACATTTTTCACAGAACTAGAACAAAAAATTTCACAATTTGTATAGAAACACAAAAGACCCAGAAGAGAAAAAGCAATCTTGAGTAAGAAAAACAGAGCTGGAGGATTCATGTTCCTGACTTCAGACTATACTATGAAGCTACAGTAATCAAGATAGTATGGTACTGGCACAAAAACAGAAATATAGAAAGCCCAGAGATAAACCCATGCACATATGGTCACCTTATCTTTAATAAAGGAGGCAAGAATATACAATGGAGAAAAACCAGCCTCTTCAGTAACTGGTGCTGGGAAAACTGGACAGCTACATGTAAAAGAATGAAATTAGAACACTCTCTAACACCATACACAAAAATAAACTGAAAATGGATTAAAGACCTAAATGGAAGGCTAGATATTATCAACCACTTAGAGGAAAACATAGACAGAACACTCTATGACATCAATTACAGCAAAATCCTTTTGACTCACCTCCTAGAGAAATGGAAATAAAAACAAAAATAAGCAAATGGGACCTAATGAAACTTAGAAGCTTTTGCACAGCAAAGGAAACCATAAACAAGATGAAAAGACAACCCTCAGAATGGGAGAAAATATTTGCACATGAAGCAACTGACAAAGGATTAATCTCCAAAATTTACAAGCAGCTCATGCAGCTCAATATCAAAAAAACAAACAACACAATCCAAAAATTGGCAGAAGACCTAAATAGACATTTCTCCATAGAAGATATATAGAGAGGCAACAAACACATGAAAGAATGCTCATCATCATTAATCAGTAGAGAAATGCAAATCAAAACTACAATGTGATATCATCTCACACTGGTCAGAATGGCCATCATCAAAAAGTCTAGAAACAATAAATACTGGAGAGAGTGTGGAGAAAAGGGACCCCTCTTGCACTGTTGGTGGGAATATAAATTAATACAGCCACTGGGGAGATCAGTATGGAGGTTCCTTAAAAACTAAAAATAGAACTACCATACGACCCAGCCATCCCACTACTGGGCATATACCCTGAGAAAACCATAATTCAAAAAGGGTCATTTAACACAATGTTCATTGCAGCTCTATTTACCGTAGCCAGGACATGGAAGCAACCTAGGTGTCCATCGACAGATGAATGGATGAAGAATATGTGGCACATATATACAATGGTCTATTACTCAGCCATAAAATGAAACAAAATTGAGTTATTTGTAGTGAGGTGACTGGACCTAGAGTCTGTCATACAGACTGAAGTAAGTCAGAAAGAGAAAAACAAATACCATATGCTAACACATATATATGGAATCTAAAAAACCCCACAAAATAACAAAAAAGAATAGTCATGAAGAACCTAGGAGCAAGACAGGAATAGAGACGCAGTCCTACTAGTGAATGGACTTGTGGACACAGGGAGGGAGAAGGGTAAGCTGGAGCAAAGTGAGAGAGTGGCATGGACATGTATACACTACCAAACGTAAAATAGATAGCTAGTGGGAAGCAGCTGCATAGCACAGGGAGATCAGCTCAGTGCTCTGTGACCACCTAGAGAGGTGGGATAGGGAGGGTGGGAGAGAGGGAGACGCAAGAGGGAAGAGATATGGGGGTATATGTATATGTATAGCTGATTCACTTTGTTATAAAGCAGAAACTAACACACCATTGTAAAGCAATTATACTCCAATAAAGATGTTAAAAAAAAAAACAACCTATCCATTTACTCTCAAATACACTGGGCATATCTCTTTCATAGTCCTTACACACTATATGCAATTGTCTGGGTAATTTTATATTT